>NC_083234.1:84131271-84150879 GCF_032191835.1 Heteronotia binoei
GAAAGAGAGAAAGAAAGAAAGAAAGAAAGAAAGAAAGAAAGAAAGAAAGAAAGAGAGAGCGAGAGGAGAAAGAGGAGAGAAAGGGATATAAAGAGAGAGAAAGGGATATAAAGAAAGAAAGAAAAAAGAGAGCAAGAAAGAAAGAGTGAGAAAGAGGGAGAGAAAGTGAGAAAGTCAGAGAAAGAAAGAACCTAAAAAAGAGAAAGAGAGCAAGAGAAAGAGGGAAAGAAAGAGAGAGAAAGAAAGAGAGCAAAGAAGAAAGAAAGAGTGAGAGAGCGAGAGGAGAAAGAGGAGAGAAAGGGATATAAAGAGAGAGAAAGGGATATAAAGAAAGAAAGAAAAAAGAGAGAAAGAAAGAAAGATAGAGAAAGAGAAGGAGAGAAAGTGAGAAAGACAAAGAAAGAAAGAAACTAAAAAGAGAAAGAGAGCAAGAGAAAGAGGGAAAGAGAGAGGGAGAGAGAAAGTGAGCAAAGAAGAAAGAAAGCGTGAGAGAGCGAGAGGAGAAAGAGGGGAGAAAGGGATATAAAGAGAGATAAAGGGAAAGAAAGAAAGAAAGAAAGAAAGAAAGAAAGAAAGAAAAGAAAGAAAGAAAGAGAAAGAAGAGAGAGAGAACAAAAGAGAGAGAGAGAGCAAAGAAGAAAGAAAGAGTGGGAGAGCGAGAGGAGAAAGAGGAGAGAAAGGGATATAAAGAGAGAGAAAGGGATATAAAGAAAGAAAGAAAAAAGAGAGAAAGAAAGAAAAAGAAAAAAAGTGTGAGTGAGAAAGAGAGGGAGAGAAAGTGAGAAGGACAGAGAAAGAAAAAAACTAAAAAAGAGAAAGAGAGCAAGAGAAAGAGGGAAAGAAAGAAAGAGAGAAAGAGAGAAAGAAAGAAAGAGAGCAAAGAAGAAAGAGTGAGAGAGCGAGAGGAGAAAGAGGAGAGAAAGGGATATAAAGAGAGAGAAAGGGATATAAAGAAAGAAAGAAAAAAGAAAGAAAAAAGTAAAAAAGAAAAGAAAGGAAGGAAGGAAGAAATAAAGAAAGAAGGGAGAAAGAAAGGGAGAAAGAGAGAGAGAGAGAACAAAAGAAAAAAGAGAGATAGAGAAAGAAAGAAAGAAAGAAAGAAAGAAAGAAAGAAAGAAAGAAAGAAAGAAAGAAAGAAAGAAAAAAAGAAAGAAAGTAAGGAAAAAGAAGAGTGGGAGGGAAAGAGTGGTAAAGAAAAAGAGAGAGAAGAAGGAACTAAATAAATAAATAAAGAGAGAGAGAGAGAGAATGCAAGGCAAGGCAAGGCAGAAAGTGAGACAGATAAACAAAGAAAAAAAGAGAACGAGTAACAGAGAGCGAGGAAGAAAGAAAGAGAGAGCGAGGAAGAAAGAAAGAGAGAGAGAAGGAAAAACAAAGGAAGAGAGAGAGAGAAGGAGAGAAACAGAGTGAAAGAAAGAGAGAGAGAGAGAAAGAAAGTAAAAAAAGAGAGAAAGAAAGAAAGAGAGCAAGAGAAAGAGAGAGAGAAAGTAAAAAGAGAGTGTGATAGAGAGAAAGAAAAAGAGAGTGAACAAAAGAGAGAAAGAGAGAGAGAGAAGAGAAAGACAGAAAGGAAGGAAGGAAGGAAGGAAGAAAAAAGAAAGAAAGAAATAGAGAGAGGGAAAGGGAGAAAAAGAAAGAAAGAGAGAGAGAAAAGGTGAAAGAAAAAAGAAAGAGAGAGAGAAAAAAAGTAAAAAGAGAAAGAGAAAAAAGAGAGTAAGGAAAAAGAAGAAAAGACAGGAAAAGAGGGAAAGAGAGTAAAGTAAAAAAGAGAAAGAGAGAGAAAGAAAGAGAGCAAGGAAAGAGAAGATGAGAAAGGGAAAGAGAGAAAAAGAAAGAGAGAGAGAAAGACAAAAGAAAGAAAGAAAGAAAGAAGAGAGAGAGAGAACAAAAGAAAGAAAGATTGAGAGAGCGAGAGGAGAAGGAGGAGAGAAAGGGATATAAAGAGAGAGAAAGGGGTATAAAAAAAGAAAGAAAAAAAGAAAAAGAAAGCGGGAGAAAGAGGGAGAGAAAGTGAGAAAAACAGAGAAAGAAACTAAAAAGAGAAAGAGAGCAAGAGAAATAGGGAAAGAAAGAAAGAGAGAGAGAGAAAAAGGGAGCAAAGAAAAAAGAAAAAGTGAGAGAGCGAGAGGAGAAAGAGGAGAGAAAGCGATATCAAGAGAGAGAAAGGGATATAAAGAAAGAAGGAAGGAAGGAAGGAAGGAAGGAAGGATGAAAGAAAGAAAGAAAGAAAGAAAGAAAGAGAAAGAAGAGAGAGAGAACAAAAGAAAGAGAGAGAGAGAGCAAAGAAGAAAGAAAGAGTGAGAGAGCGAGAGGAGAAAGTGGAGAGAAAGGGATATAAAGAGAGAGAAAGGGATATAAAGAAAGAAAGAAAAAAGAGAGAAAGAAAGAAAGAAAAAGAAAGAAAGAAAGTGTGAGTGAGAAAGAGAGGGAGAGAAAGTGAGAAGGACAGAGAAAGAAAGAAACTAAAAAAGAGAAAGAGAGCAAGAGAAAGAGAGAAAGAAAGAAAGAAAGAAAGAAAGAAAGAAAGAAAGAAAGAAAGAAAGAAAGAAAGAAAGAGAGAGAGAAAGAAAGAAAGAGAGCAAAGAAGAAAGAGTGAGAGAGCGAGAGGAGAAAGAGGAGCGAAAGGGATATAAAGAGAGAGAAAGGGATATAAAGAAAGGAAAAGAAAGAAAGAAAGAAAGAAAGAAAGAAAGAAAGAAAGAAAGGGAGAGAAAGTGAGAAAGACAGAAAGAAAGAAACTAAAAATGAGAAAGAGAGCAAGAGAAAGAGGGAAAGAAAGAAAGATAGAAAGTAAAAGAGAGAAAGAGAGAAAGAAAGAGAGAAAGAGAAAGAGAGAGAAAGAAAGTAAAAAGAGAGTGAGATACAGAGAAAGGAAAAGAGAGAGACCAAAAAAGAGAAAGAGAGAGTAAGAAAGAGAGAAAGGAAGAAAAAAGGGAGAGAGAAAGAAAGAAAGAAAGAAAGAAAGAAAGAAGAAAGAAAAAAGAAAGAGAAAGAAAGTAAAAAGAGAAAGAGAAAAAAGAGAGCAAGGAAGAAAAGAAAAGAGAGCGAAAGAGAGAAAAAGAAAGAGAGTAAAGTAAAAAAGAGAAAGAGAGAAAGAAAGAGAGAGAGAAAGAAAGAAGGTAAAAAAAGAGAGAAAGAAAGAGCAAGGAAAAAGAAGGAGAGGGAAAGAGAGAAAAAGAAAGAAAGAGAGAGAAAGACAAAAAGAAAGAAAGAAAGAAAGAAAGAAAGAAAGAAAGAAAGAAAGAAAGAAAGAGAAGGAGAGAAAGAGAGAGAAAGAGATTGAGAGAAAGAGAACGAGAAAGAAAGTAAAAGAGAGAGAGAAACAAAGAGCAAGTGAGAGAGAGAAAAAAAGTAAAAAAAAAGAAAGAGAGAAAGTAAGAGAGCAAGGAAAGAGAAGAAGAGTGTCAGAACTGGAGAACTTCAAATGAGACGCGTTACTTTGTTTCAAAAGTTGAAGCGTTTATTGAGAACTACATTCAGCGAAGAAGCAAATTGAGTCTGATAACCGGTATGGCTATCGGCGCATTCTTTATACAGGGGTAACAGAAACAATAGAACTCTTTCTCACACTTAGGGAGACAGTTGTCTGTTCCCAGGCCTCTTATCTCCAAGGCGGAGGAAGGAACCCTGCTGCTTTGCTCTGGCAAGCCAGCTTCAAAGGACACCTGCAGATGCTTCCCAGAGCCTATCAGCACCCTTCAGTGATTTGGGTTTGTTTGAAATGCAGAGACATTTGGTTAGTAGGCATAAATGCAAAAGCACTTGGTTAGTAAACATTTCCAACATGGAGTCAATCAGGCTAACATTACTATGTTCAGCATACAGGAAAGTTACAAGTTCTGACAAAGAGAGAGGGAAAGATAGAAAGAGAGAAAGAAAGAAAGAAGAAAGATAAAAGAGAGATAAAAAGAAAGAAAGAAAGTAAAAAAGAGAAAGAGAAAAAGAAAAAGAAAAAGAAAAAGAAAAAGAAAGAGCAAGGAAAAAGAAGAGAGAGGGAAAGAGAGAAAAAGAAAGAGAGAGAGAAAAAGAAAAAGAGAGAGAGAAAGAGAGAACGAAAGAAAGAAAGAAGAAAGAGATTTCTTTCTCTCTCTCTCATTCCTTCCTTCTTTCTTTCTCTCTTTCTTTCTCTCTCTCTTTTTTCTTGCTTTCTCTCTTTTACTTTTTCTTTCTCTCTCTCTTTCCTTCTTTCTCTTGCTTTCTCATTTTTACTTTATTTCTTTCTCTCTCTTTCTATCACTCTCTTTCTCACTCTCTCTTTCTCTCCTCCTTCTCCTCTCTCTCTGTCTCACTCTTTCTTTCTTCCTTGCTCCCTTTCTCTCTCTCTCTCTTTCTCTCTCTCTCTTTATCTCTTTTTTCTCTCTCTCAATCTTTCTTTCTCTCTTTCTTTCAATCTCACTTTCTCTTTGTTTCTTTCTTTCGTTCTATTTTTTCTTTCTTTCTTTCCCCTCTTTCTTTCTTTCTTTCTCTTTTCTCTCTTTTGTTTTTCTCTTTCTGCCTCTCCTTCTCTTTCTTTCTTTCTTTCTTCCTCTATCTCTTTTTCATTCTTTCTTACTTTCTCCATCTCTCCCTTTCCTTCCATTCCCCCAAACTCTCAATCCCTCTATCTTTCTCTCTCTCTTTCTTTCTCAATCTCACTTTCTCTTTCTTTCTTTCTTTCTTTCTTTCTTTCTTTCTTCCTTTCTTTCTTTCTCTCTCTCTCTTCTTTGTTTTTTCCCTCTCTTTCCCTCTCTTTTTCCTTGTTTTCTTTCTTTCTCTCTCTTTCTTTCTCTTTCTCTCTCTTTTTTCTTTCTTTCTTTATATCTCTATCTCTCTCTTTCTCTCCTCCTTCTCCTCTTTCTGTCTCACGCTTTCTTTCTACCTTGCTCTCTTTCTTTCTCTCTGCCTTGCCTGACCTTGCCTTGCCTCTCTTACTTTCTTTATCGCTCTCTCTCGCTCTTTCTCTCTCTACTTCTTTCTCTCTCTAAATTTCGCTTTCTTTAATTTTCTCTCTATTTCTCTCTCTCAATCTTTCTTTCTTTCTTTCTTTCTTCCTTCCTTTCTTTTGTTTTTTCTCTCTTTTTCTCTTTCTTTCTTTTTCTCTCTGTCTTTCTTTTTTTCTTTCTTTCTCTCTCACTTTTTCTTTCTACCATTCTCTTTCTTTCTCTTTATCGCTCTCTTTCTTTCTCTTTCAATCTCTTTCTTTTTCTCTCTCTTTTCTCTCTCTCAATCTCTCTCAATCTCTTTCTTTCGCTCTCTCTCTCTTTTTCTCTTTCTCTCTCTTTTTCTTTATTTCTTTTTTTCTCTCTGTCTCTCTTTCGTTCTCTCTCTTTCTTTTTCTCTCTCTCATTCTCTTTTACTTTCTCTCTCTCTCTCATTCTTTATTTTTCTCTTTCCCTCTCTCTTTTTTTGCTTTCTTTCTTTGCTCTCTTTCTAACTCTCTCGCTCTTTCTTTCTTTCATTTTTTTTCTTTTTTCTTCCGTTCTATATCTCTCTTTTTCAATTTTTCTACTCTTCTCTCTCTGACTCACTCATTCTTTCTTCCTTGCTCTTTCTTTCTCGCTCTCAAACTCTTTTTTCTCTCTTTCAATCTCTCTTTCTCTTTGTCTCTTTCTTTTATTCTCTCTCTTTCTTTTTCTTTCTTTCTTTCCTTCTTTCTCTCTCTCTCTTTCTTTCTCTCTTTTTTCTTTCCTTTGTTCTCTCTCTACCTTTTTTATCTCTCTGTCTCTCTCTTTCTCTCCTCTTTCTCCTCTCTCTCTGTCACTCTCTTTCTTTCTTTCTTTCTTTCTTAATTTCTTTCTTTCTCTTTCTTTCTTTTTTCTTTCTGGATCTCTCTATTTTTTTCTTTCCCTCTCTCAATCCCTCTTTCCTTTTCTCTCTCTTTCTCTCTCTATTTCTCTCCCTCTCTTTTTTCTATCTTTCTCTTTTTCTTATTTCCTTGCTCTCTTTCTTTCTCTTTCTCTCTTCCTTTCTTTATCCCTCTCTCTCTTTCTCTCTTTTTCTCTCTCTCTCTTTCTCTCTCTCAATATCTCTCTCTTTCTCTTTCTCAGAAAGAAAGTAAGTAAATAAGAGAAAAAGAAATAGAGCAAGAAAAAAGAAGAGAGAGGGAAAGATAAAGAATGAAAAAAGAGAGAAAAAGAAAGAGAGAGCGAGGAAGGAAGGAGAAAGAGAGAGAGAGAGAAGGAAAGGCAGAGAGAGAGAAGGAAAAAGAAAGGGAGAGAGAAAGATGGAGAAAGAGAAAAAAGAGAGAATGAAAGAAAGGAAAAGAAAGAGAGATTGAGAGAGAAAAAGAAAGAAAAAGAGTTTGAGAGAAAAAAGAAAGTAAATGAGAGAAAGAAAGAAAGAAAGGAAAAGAGAGAGAGAAAGATAGAGAAAGAAAGGAAGGAAGGAAGGAAGGAAGAAAGAAAGGAAGAAAGGAAGAAAGGAAAAAGAAAGAAAGAAAGAAAGAAAGAAAGAAAGAAAGAAAGAAAAAGAGAAAGAGAATGAAAGAAAGAAAGAATGAAAGAAAGAAAGAGAAATGGAAGAAAGTAAAAAAGAGAAAGAGAGAAAGAGAAAGAGAGCAAGGAAAAAGAAAAAGAGGGAAAGAAAGAAAGAAAGAAAGAAAGAATGCAAGGCAAGGTAGAAAGAGAGAGACAGATAAAGAAAGAAAAAAGAGAACGAGTAAGAAAGAGAGTGAGGAAGAAAGAAAGAGAAAGCGAGGAAGAAAGAGTGAAAGAAGGAAAAGCAGAGAGAGAAGGAAAAAGAAACAAAGAGAGAAAGAAAGAAAGAGGGAGTGAAAGGAAGAAAGAGAGAAAGAGAGAGAAAGAAAGAAAGCTGGCTCCCTTCCTGGAGCGCCGGGACCTCGCAACAGTGATCCATGCGACGGTCACCTCAAGATTAGATTACTGCAATGCCCTCTACATGGGGCTGCCTTTGTGTCGAACCCGGAAGCTGCAGCTGGTGCAGAACGCAGCGGCCAGGCTGTTATTAGGACTCCCGAAATGGGAGCATATACAGCCGGGGCTGCGTGAACTGCACTGGCTGCCAGTTACATACCGGGTCCAATACAAAGTGCTGGTTATCACCTTTAAAGCCCTATATGGCCGAGGACCTGCCTACCTGAGGGACCGTCTCTCCCCATATGAGCCCCAAAGAGCACTGAGGTCAGCAGGGAAGAACATGACATGCTGACTATCCCTGGGCCAAAGGAAGCAAAATTACAAAGTACCCGGGGCACGGGCCTTCTCTGTTACAGCCCGTGCCTTTGGAATCAACTCCCGGAGGAGGTACGGCCCTGCGAATTTGGATCAATTCCGCAGGCCTGTAAGACCATTCTTTTTAAGCAGGCTTTTGTAGACCGTTGATAGGATGGCTGTTTAATCCATCAACGATTTATCTAGTGACCCCTGCCATAACATAAGTGAACAGAACAACATCAGGAAGATCACTGCCGTCCAAATCATAGAATGATCCAGGTAACTGGAACTGGTTTTAGATCGCTGTTTTAAATTATTGTATAATCTGATATTGTTTTAGATTGTTATTTTATATTACTGTATAACCTAATTGTTTTAAACCCTATATTGTATAACTTATTGAAATGTTGTTAGCCGCCCTGAGCCTGCCCTAGGCGGGGAGGGCGGGATATAAATAAAAATTTAAAAAAAAAAAGAAAGTAAAAAGGAGAAAGAGAGAGAAAGAAAGTAAAAAAGAGAAAGAGAGCAAGGGATAAAAAGAAGAGAGAGGGAAAGAGAGAAAGAGAGAAAGAAAGAAAGAAAGAAAGAAAAAGAGAGAGAGAACAAGAGAAAGAGATTTTTGTCTCTCATACATTCCTTCTTTCATTCTTTCTCTCTTTCTTTCTCTCTCTGACTCTCTTTCTCTCCTCTTTCTTTCTCTGTCTCTCTCTCTCCTTCTTTCTCTCATTCAATCTTTCTCTCTCTTTCTGTCTCTCAATCTATCTTTCTTTCTCTCTCTTTCTCATCTCTATTTCTTTTTTCTTTCTTTTGTTCTCTCTTTCTTTCTTTCTTTCTCTCTCTCTCTTTTTTCTCCCTTTCCCTCTCTTTCCCCCGCTTTTTTCTTTCTTTTACTTTCTTTCTCTCTCTCTTTCCGTCTTTCTCTTGCTTTCTCTTTTTCACTTTCTTTCTTTCTTTCTCTCATTTTCTTTCTCACTCTTTCTTTCTCTCTCATTTTTCTCTCTCTTTCTCTCCTCTCTTTCTCTCCTACTCTCCTCTCTCTCTGTCTCATTCTTTCTTAGTTGCTCTCTTTCTCTCTCTCTCTCAATCTCTCTCTCTCTTTCAATCTCACTTTCTTTCTTTCTTTCGTCCCCCCTCTCTTTTTCTCTTTCTCCCTCTTTCTTTCTTTTTCTTTATTTCTATCTCTCTCCCTCTCTCTCTTTTCCTCCCTTCCCTCTCTATTTTTCCTTACTTTTTTTCTTTCTCTCTCTTCTTTCTTTCTCTCTCTATCTCTTTCTCTCATCTTTCTCCTCTCCCTCTGTCTCTTTCTTTCTCTTTCCCTCTCTTTTCTTTTTCCTTGCTCTCTTTCTTTCTTTTTTACTTTCTCTCTTTATCTCTCTTTCCCCATTCTCTCTCTTTTCTTTTCTTTTTTCGTTCTTGCTTCCTTTCTTACTTTCTTTCTCTCTTTTTCTTTTTTCTTCCACTCTCTCTTTTTTCCTATCTTTTTTATTTTTCTTTCTCTCTCTCTCTCATTTTTCTTTCTCTTTCCCCTCTTTTTTCTTTTTCCTTGCCTCTTTCCTCTTTCTTTTTTACTTTCTTTCTTTATCTCCCTCTCTTTCTCCTTTTGTTCTAACTCTTTCCCTCTTTCATTAATTTTCTCTCTCCCTTCCCTTCCTTTCCCCCAAACTCCTCAATCTCTCTTTCCTTCTGAGTTTTCGCTTTCTGGGGCCTTGGGGCCCTGGGGCCTTGGGGCCTGGATCATTTTTTGGAAAAAAAAAACACAAAACAGAGAAACGCTTTTATTACATATATTACAGCAGCTAGGATCGTTTTTCCACAGAGATGGAAATCTCACCGAAGGTACATATGGTGCCAGAAGTTCAGGCAAAGGGCACAGGTGCTCTTTTTATCCACCTGCTGGCTCAGAAACATCACATGCTTCAGACCTGCCAGTGTGAGACAGAGAAGAGAGAAAAAGTAGAGAAGGAAGAAAAGTTTTCCTCTAGTCCACGGATGCCCAAACTTCTTTACCATAAGCGCCAACACAGAACAAACATCGGATGCTTGGGGGCAGGGAAGGGACGAGAGATAGCGATCGGAAGAAACAGAAAGAAAGAAAAAAAGATAGAAAAAGACAGCGATACAGAGAGATTCAAAACCTGCAATATATGAATGTCAGAAGTTTGGGGAAAGGAGAGAGGGAGGGGGGAGAAAGGGAGCGGGGAGAGAGAGGGGGAGAGAGAGGGGGGAGAAAAAAGAGAAAAGAGAGAAAAAAGAGACAAAGAAAGACACAGACACAGACAGAGACACACAGATAGACAGACAGACACACAGACAGACAGACACAGACACGCAGACAGACACGCAGACAGACACACAGACAGACACACAGAGACCCACCGACAGACACACCGACAGACACACCGACAGACACACGACAGACACACCGACAGACACACCGACAGACACACCGACAGACACACCGACAGACACACCGACAGACACACCGACAGACACACCGACAGACACACAGACAGACACACAGACAGACACCAGACAGACACCACCGACAGACACACCGACAGACACACCGACAGACACACGACAGACACACCGACAGACACACACGGGAATGAAAAGGAAGGAAGGAGAGCTGCAAGACAGAAGCTTAGAAGTTTGGGGAAACGGAAGGGATGTGAGATGGGCTCGGCGAGGCAATTCTGATTGCGTATTCAAGTTTCCCAGTCCAAACACTGAGTCCGGCTTGTGATCCTTTAATGAGTGGGGTGCTGCAGAAAGCTGGAGAGGGAATTCAGAGCAGGATCAGAAACACCAGAGTTTCCTAAAGAATGAAATGATGAAGCATCTAAAAAACCAGAAAGACTCTCTAACAATGCAGGAACAGCTTCAAGAAACAGCTTCTAACAATGGAGAAACAGCTTGCCTTGCCTCACCTCTGCTACAGAACATCAGGAAGACACAGTTTTATTCAATATATTCCCCTGAGGACTATTTCCAAAGAAATGGGGACACTTCTTGGCGCACTTTAATACAGCAGCTAAGATCCTTTTGGGCGCAGAGAGATGGAAATCCCAGGAAATCCCCACGAAAAATGGAAGTGGTGGGAAAAGTTCTGGAAACAGCACAGTTGGACTTCTTTTCCCAGCTGCTGGCTCGGAAATCTAAAGAAACAGCAAGAAAATACAGGATGAAATCCTATGCCTGGTTAGATACACTTGCTTACTGTAAGAGCCATACAGTACAAACATCAGATACTTCAGAGCTGCAGGACATGAATGTCAGAAGTCGGGGGAAGGGAAGGGAGAGAGGGTGGAGAGACACAGAGAGACCAAAAAAGAGAAAGAAGAAAGGTCTTCATCTAATGCAGAGATGCCCCAAACTTGTTTCCCATAAAAGCCACGCAGAACAAACATCAGATGTTTGAGATCTGCCAAGACATGAATGTCAGAAGTTTGGGGGAAAGGGGGGAAGAGAGGGGAAGAGAGGGGAAGAGAGGGGAAGAGAACAGCTTCAGAGGGGGGAAGAGAGGGGAAGAGAGGGAAGAGAGGGGAAGAGAGGGGAAGAGGGAAGCTGCAAGACTGGAATGTCAGAAGTTTGGGGAAACGGAAGGAGTGGGAGAGGTGCTCCGCAAGGCAATTCTAATTTCGTATTCAAGTTCCCAGTCCAAACACTGAGTCCGGCTTGTGATCCTTTAAAGAGCTGGTTATTGCAGAACCCTTGAGAGGGACTTTAGAGCAGGATCGGAAACACTGCAGTTTCCTAAAGAATGAAATAAGAACGTAAGAGAGATAGAGACAGAGAGAAAGCAAAAGAAGAAAGGTTTTCATCTATTCCAGGGATGCCCAAACTTCTTTACCATAAGAGCCACACAGAACAAACATCAGATGTTTGAGGGGAGGGGAAGGGAAGGGAGAGAGAAAGAAAGAGAGAGCGAGAGAGAGAGAAAGAGAAAAAAAGAAAGAAAGAAAAGAAAAAGAAATACAGAGATTCGAAATCAGCAATATATGAATGTCAGAAGTTTGAGGGAAGGGTGAGGAAGGGAGAAAGAAACAGAGACAGAAAGGAGGAAAGGAAGAAAAAGAGTGAAAGAACAAAAAAGACAGAGAGCAGAGGGAGGGAGGGAGGGAGGGAGGGGAGGGAGGGAGGGAGGGAGGGAGGGAGGGAGGGAGGGAGGAGGAAGGAAGGAAGGAAGGAAGGAAGGAAGGAAGGAAGGAAGGAAGGAAGGAAGGAAGGAAGGAAGGAAGGAAGGAAGGAAGGAAGGAAGGAAGGAAGGAATGTCAGAAGTTCGGGGAAATGGAAGGGATTGGAGAGAGGCCCAGTGAGGCAATTCTGATTGCGTATTTCAAGTTCCCAGTCCAAACACTGAGTCCGGCTTGTGATCCGTTAATGAGTTGGGTATTGCAGAAGACTTGAGCGGGACTTTAGAGCAGGATCAGAAACACTGCAGTTTCTAAAGAATGAAATAAGAACATAAGAGAGATAGAGAGAGACAGAGAGAGAGACCAAAAGAAGAAAGGTTTCATCTATTCCTTTGGAGTTCCTCACGATCCTCTCTGGTTCTCACCACCATGAACGATTTAGTGTCGTCCGCAAACTTGGCCTCTTCACTGCTCACTCCCAACTCTAAATCATTTATGAACAAGTTTAAACAGCGTGGGACCCAATACCGAGCCCTGCGCACCCCGCTGCTTACCGTCCTCCACTGCGGACTGCCCGTTTATACTCACTCTCTGCTTCCTATTACTCAGCCAGTTTTTTGATCCACAAGAGGACCTGTCCCTTTTACTCCATGACTCTCGAGCTTTCTAAGGAGCCTTTGATGAAGAACTTTATCAAAAGCTTTCTGGAGGTCAAAGTAAACAACATCTATCGGGTCTCCTTTGTCCACATGTTTGTCCCCCTCAAAGAAATGTAACAGGTTAGTGAGGCAAGATCTTCCCTTACAGAACCCATGCTGAGTCTTCTTCAATAACCCCATGTTCATCAATGTGCCTACTCATTCTGAAGCATCCTAAAGAAGAACCAGAAAGGCTCTCTAACAATGGAGAAAACAGCTTCAAGAAGGAAAAAGCGGGGGGGGGGGGGATGGCTTCAAAAGTGACCCACTCCAGGGACTAGGGTTGCAAGTCCAATTCAAGAAATATCTGGGGACTTTGGGGGTGGGGCCAGGAGACATTAGGGGTGGATCCAAGATCAAGGCAGTGACAAGCATAATTGAACTCCAAAGGGAGTTCTGGCCGTCACATTGAAAGGGACGGCACACCTTTTCAATTCCTTCTTCTATAGTGAAGGATAGGGGCACCTTCTTTTGGGGCTCATAGAATCGGACCCCCTGGTCCAATCCTTTTGAAACTTGGTGGATATTTTGAGGAGAGTCTCTAGATGTTATACTGAAATTTGGTGCCTCTACCCAAAAAACAGTCCCCCCCAGAGCCCCAGATACCCGTGGATCAATTCTCCATGATTTTCTATGGAATAAATCTCCATAGGGAATAATAGAGTTCCCAGAAGACATTTCCCTCCCCCCCTCCCCTCCCCCCGCTTTCTGATGACCCTGAAGCGGGGGGGGGGGGAGGGTCTCCAAACCCGGGGATCCCCTGCGCCCACCTGGGGATGGGCAACGCTACCAGGGACCCCTGGCAAGCGGCTCTTCTCCCACCCCCACCCGGCTCCCTCTGCCACTTCCGTGGCCACCTGCAGGGTTGGTGCTGAAGGAGGGGAGGGGGGGGACGGGGTCCGCTCCGGAGCAGGAAGAGGCCCTGGATCCCCCACGCCCAACCCCACTCATACCTCCTTCTCCTCTTCCCCGGCCTGGAGAGCTGGCCTGGCACCCGAGAGACGTTCCTCAGCTGCCCCTCAGAGAGCCCACGGTCGGCCACAGCGGTGGGGACCAGCGCCCAGCCTGCCACGGCGTGTGCCAGCCGCAGGGCGACGATCCAAGCGAGCCAGAGCCGCCGCCGTGGAGGAGAGGACGCGGAGCCTTCCCGGCAGCTGTTCGCGCGCTTGCTGCATTTAACCTCTGCAGCTGCGTCAGCCCCGCCCCCTCTGGCCCCAGCGCCAATCGCCAGCCTCCTCCTCCTCCGCTGCTGCCGCCCCACCGGCCCTCCGAGGGCGAAGGGAGGCTGCGGGGCTCGCTGGACAGGCAGCCGGCCTGGGGGCGCCTCGCGAGGGAGGCCGAGAGAAGGCAGCGGGGAGGGGAGGGGGCTGAGCCGGCTGGCTGGCGAGGGGAACGCAAGGGAGGGCTCCTTCTGGGACTCCAAGGTAAGGGGCTGAGTCGGGGCAGCTGCACAGAACCTGACCTCCCTCGGGGCTGCGCCCTTCTATTCCGCATCTTTCTTCCTGCTCCATGACATTATTGCATAGAATTCCTATATATCGGGGGCGGGGGGGGGAGAGAACCGCCCCCCTTTCTATAAGAGACGCCCCTCCTTCTGAACCTGCCCCTCCGCGGTCCTATGCAGAACAGTCCCAAGGGTTGAAGTGCCCCAAAATGCACACGCCTGGTCTGTGTGGGCAGAGCCGGCTCAAGGCTGCAGTTCCAGAAGCAACCGTGGCCGGCCTGAGCAACGGCTCTGAGGTGCAAGTGCCATGCACCGTGCTTGCCCATTTCCCTTGCCAGGGGGGGTGAAAGTGGGTGGGAGGGCCCAAAACAAAACCCCCCAGGCTGTGGCCTAGGCAGCCACCTAGGACTGCCTGATGCAGGGGTCCCCGACCGGTACCGGTACCGATCCATGGCCTCTTAGCAACAGGCCGTGAGGTGTATAATTATTTCGTTAGATATCACAATGTAGTAATAATAATAAGAAGAAGAGGACCTGGGATTTATATCTGCCCTCCATTTCAAATCTCAGAGTGGCTCACAATCTCCTTTATCTTCCTCCCCCACAACAGACACCCTATGAGTTGGGTGGGCTGAGAGACTTCTCCCAGAAGCTGCCCTTTCAAGGACAACTCCTGAGAGAGCTATGGCTGACCCAAGGCCATTCCAGCAGCTGCATGTGGAGTGGGAAATCAAACCCAGCTCCCCCAGTCCACACACTTAACCACCACGCCAAAATAAAGTGCGCAATTGTATCATACTCAAACCATCACCCCCCATCCCCAGTGCGTGGAAAAATGGTCTTCCGCAAAACTGGTGCCCAAAAGGTTGGGGACCACTGGCCTAACGGATGGGCCAGCCATGTGTGTGGGCAGGGGAATCCCGCTGCATGATACTATCCTGACACGGGTACCCTGGTTTGGGTAACTATCCACTGGGTCAGATTATCCAGCACACTGGCACCGTTTGGAGGTCAGACCCCTTCCCTTCAGCTGCCCACTCTGGTATCCTTAGATGGGGCGCGTGCCTCATCTCTGCTCCTCTGGTTGGCCAGCTTGATGCCTCCAGCCACTGCTTGAATACTTGGTGCATTTGTTTAACTGGCAACTGGCTTTCCTGAATGCCAGATAATGAAGCTTTTTTTTTTTTTGTATTTGTTCATAGCTTTATAAGCTGACCTGTCTGAGCGAGGCAGTTTGTGTCAGTGAAGCCCCTTGCAAAACACCAGCTCTGCGGGAAGCCCTTGGAACTCCTTACCAGTTTGGTACATTTATTGCAATAACTCTGCTGAAACTGAGCTGTGCAGATCTCCACAGAAGTCTTGCAGCGTCCGAAGCTGTGTTTTCAGGAACACGGAGCGCATGTGCCAGGGTCCTCCTCGCTCGAACCCTGGACCCCAGCGGCCATGGACCCCTTGACCTAGGAAAGATCTATAAGGGTACAGCGAGGGGGGAAGGCGCCAACAGCTAGCATAGGGGCTGTGGCTGTGGCCCCTTCTTGGAAATGAATCTCATCTCAGGGTTCAGTCATCAGTTCTGGCCACTCCCTGCTTCAGTTGATCTCCTGATTTCCGCACCCATTTTTGTGCCCCATACGTTTCTCCCCACCTCCCAGTTCTTTTGAGACCACTCTGATCTTGAGTTGCCTTTTTCCTTGTGTGTAATGTTTCTCTGAATTCCCAGGCTCTTTTTCCTTCCCTAATGGAAGGAAATTCTTTAAACTTCTTTAGAATTCTTTAAACACAAACAAGTGAAGCTGGGAATTCAGAGAACCTGCTTAACCTGACATTACAATATATAGATATATTGATACTTCAGTGCCCTTTAAAAAACAGCATCATGAAATTGGTATGTCAATACAGGAAAAAGGAAAGATCCCCTGTGCAAGCACCAGTCGTTTCCGACTCTGGGCTGACGTTGCTTTCACAACGTTTTCACAGCAGACTTTTTACGGAATGGCTTGCCAATGCCTTCCCTAGTCATCTACGCTTTCCCCCCAGCAAGCTGGGTACTCATTTTACCGACTTCAGAAGGATGGAAGGCTGCGTCAACCTCGAGCCAGCTCCCTGAAAACCCAGCTTCCGCCGGGGATCGAACTCAGGTCGTGAGCAGAGCTCAGGACTGCAGTACTGCAGCTCTGCGCCACGGGGCTCTTATGTCAATGTAAGCATGTATCAAAAGGGGGTGTGTGTGCTGCAATGCCACCGAAGACAACAGCACCCTCCTTGGAAAACTGATCATCTGAGGCATGTGGGGCAGAAAATAAACTGACAGCCACAGCTGTGAAAATGCAGAGGGAGGCAGACGTGGACAGACCCTGGGTTTGCAGGTCAGCTAACCAGCCAATCAGGAGCCAGTCACGTGGGCAGAAAAGCCCTCCCTCGACCTTTTCTGCAGGAGCAGTCCCTCCACCCTCGGAATTCTGCTTTCCCCTGCTCAAATAATCAATTCCCCACCAGCTGCTGTACACAGCAGTGCCGCAGGCACATGCCACCCACTGACCCCACTCAGCGGCATGTTTCCCTGGGTCTGAGGCGTTGGAAGCTGCCCCAAATGCCTCCAAGCTGAGGAAGGAAGCCCTGCACATATGCCAGGGTCTTCACTCGAACCCTGGACCCCAGCAGTCATGTATTTCTTGAACTAGGAAAGGTCTATAATGGTACAGCGAGGGGGAAAGGCACCAACAGCTGGCATCGCTAAGAGAAAAAGAAGATATTGGATTTCTATTCTGCCCTATACTCTGAATCTCAGAGTGGCCTACAATCTCCTTTCCCTTTCTACCCCACAATAAACACCCTGTGAGGCAGGTGGGGCTGAGAGAGCTCTCCCAGAAGCTGCCCTTTCAAGGACAGAGTCTCAGAGCGGCCTACAATCTCCTTTACATTCCTCTCCCGCAACAGACACCCTGTGAGGTGGGTGGGGCTGAGAGAGCTCTCCCAGAAGCTGCCCTTTCAAGGACAGCTCTGCGAAAGCTCTGGCTGACCCAAGGCCATTTGAACAGGTGCAAGTGGAGGAGTGGGGAATCAAACCCGGTTCTCCCAGATGAGAGTCCACGCACTTCACCACTACACCAAACTGGCTCTCTGTTGATGTGGCCCCTTCTTGGAATCTCATCTCAGGGCTCAGTCATCTGTTCTGGCCCCCCGCTGCTTCACTTTATCTCCTACATACAGTTTTGTGCCTTTCATTTCACCCCCTCATGCCCCCACCCCGGTGCACTTTGGATTTCCTCAGGTCAGAGGTGTTTGGAGCTGCTGCAAAGGCCTCTGAGCCGAGAAAGCACGCCGCCCCCCCCCAGCCCCTTCGAACCAGAAGGGGTGGGGAGAGGTGAATGGCATGTTTGCTTGCCTTGGAGGCCTTTGGAGCTACTGGGAATGCCTCTGAGACACGCAGGGATGGTGCGAGTGGAAACAGGGAGGGGGCATGCAGCCCCATGACCAATTGGCGCTCTAGGCAGCCGCCTATCTGGCCCACACACCAGCTCCGGCTGCACAGGTGCATTTTGACTTGTGTCTCCCCCCCAAGCAGAAGTCCAAGGGCGGAATGACTGTCCTGCAGAATCAGTCCTTCATTGAGAGGCTGGTGGAGCTTCATTGACTCAACACGGCTCCAAGGCAAAACCCAGTGGTAGCATCATGCCCAACTCTTGTGAAGCTTGCATGGTCACCCAACGGGTCCAACAGGGCAAGGAAGGATCTAAGGTTGTGAAGCTGAACACTTTCCCTTGACAACATTGCACAGCAGAGGGATTTACTTCTGAGTGAACAGGCGTAGGATCTGGACACAATCTGCACATCCCATGACATGGGTGGCTCAGGCTAGCCCGCTCTTGGCAGATCTCAGAAGAACCTCGGTGAGGCCGGCCTGGTCAGCTCTCGGATGGGAGACCAGGAAGAATAGCATCAACAATGAGATAAGAGGGAGAAACCGTGTGAATTGTTGCACCTCACCTCAACAATGTTTAGAATTGTAGCTCTGTATAGTTCCTTTGATGTATTCCAATATAGCCAGCCTCCTAAGGCCACATTGTATCAGTCTCAATCTTCTTCTTCACTCAGATACTTATGGATTATCGAATAAAGCTTAACTTTGCAACAATTCAAGGTCTGGCTGATTTGAAATTCCATCGTCTGACACAGACTCACGGGAATTGCCACTCCTTGTTCTGCATTAGATATTAGATCTCAATGGATGTTTAAGAACACTGAGTGCCATCCTCAAACTGTATGGAAATTAGCACCACATGGTTTCAAATTGTTTTAATCTAATGTTTAATGTAACTGTTTTGTGTTTCTCTTCCCTTACTTTTCCTCAAACTACTGACATTCTTGACCTGCGAGTTTCAAACATCTGACTCTGTTTGTTCTGTGTGACTCTTATGTTATGCAAGTTTGGGCATCTCTTTCTTTCTTCTTTCTTTCTTTCTTTCTTTCTTTCTTTCTTTCTTTCTTTCTTTCTTTCTTTCTTTCTTTCTTTTCTTTCTTTCTTTCTTTCTTTCTTCTTTCTTCCTTCCTTCCTTCCTTCCTTCCTTCCTTCCTACCTTCCTTCTCTTTCCTTTCCTTTCCCTTTCCTTTCCCTCTCTCTTTCTCTTTTCCTTGCTCTCTTTCTTCTTTTTTACTTTCTTTCTTTATCTCTCTCTCTTTCTCCCATTCTCTCTCTCTTTTCTTCTTTCCTTCTTTCTTTCTTTCTTTCTTTCTTTCTTTCTTTCTCTATCTCGCTCTCTCTCTCTCTTTCTTTCTTTCTTTCTTTCTTTCTTCTTCTTTCTTTCTTTCTTTCTTTCTTTCTTTCTTTCTTTCTTCTTTCTTTCTTTCTTTCTTTCTTTCTTCCTTCCTTCCTACCTTCCTTCTCTTTCCTTTGGGCATCTCTTTCTTTCTTTCTTTCTTTCTTTCTTTCTTCTTTCTTTCTTTCTTTCTTTCTTTCTTTCTTTCTTTCTTTCTTCCTTCCTTCCTTCCTACCTACCTACCTACCTTCCTTCTCTTTCCTTTCCTTTCCTTTCCCTCTCTCTTTCTCTTTTTCCTTGCTCTCTTTCTTTCTTTTTTACTTTCTTTCTTTATCTCTCTCTCTTTCTCCCATTCTCTCTCTCTCTTTTCGTCTTTCTTTCTTTCTTTTTTACTTTCTTTCTTTCTTTCTCTCTCTCTCTCTCGCTCTTTCTTTCTTTCTTTCTTTCTTTCTTTTCTTTCTTTCTTTCTTTCTTTCTTTCTTTCTTTCTTTCTTTCTTTCTTTCTTTCTTTCTTTTCTTTCTTTCTTTCTTTCTTTCTTTCTTTCTGTCAGCGCAGTGTTCATCGAGGATCAACAATGATAGAACTCTTTTCTTTGAAAATAAGTTTCATTTATTGATTACAACAATGTTACTCTTGCAGAAGGTCTTTGAGAGTGATAACACATAAGGAACAAGCACTAGCATTTATGGGATACATCAAAGCCTAGGGGGTTTAAATCATTCTCATAATAAAGTTGCATTCTGCCTTTCAGAGGTGTTTGATTCACAAGCCTGTTATCTCCCCAGTTGGGCCATCTCCACTCCCCCTCCTAGCTGATGTCCTTGCTGGTGCCTGGGAAGCGGCCAGTGTTTTCTGCACTTCAAACACCCTTTATGGCTCCTGGCGCCCAACTCCCTCCTCCCTTTCTTTCCCCCCTCAGGCATGCCTAGAATTCTACTGGGTTCAGTGGGGTTAGTTACAAGTAAATAAACATTGCAGGTAATATGGTTAGTATCAATAGACATACTGCCCCCCCCCCTAAGCTCTTGCTCGGTGTTTGTCAGGGTGCAGTAGGTAAAATTGCTTAAGTAGTTGAGGGGCGTTGATATCGGAGGCTTTCACGCACTCATCGCAGCTGGGCGGAAAGTAGCGCCAGCGCACGAGATACTGCAAAACCCCCCTGTGCACTCTGAAGTCGAGGATCTCTTTCACTTCGTGGTGTTTCTGACCCCGCACCAGAATAGGTTCCGGCTCGGGGCTCCGGGGATGCCACCTCGAACCACCCGGATCTCGTCGGATAAGACTGCAATGGAAAACAGGGTGTATTTTTCTTTCTTTCTTTCTTTCTTTCTTTCTTTCTTTCTTTCTTTCTTTCTTTCTTTCTTTCTCTCTTTCTTTCTTTCTTTCTTTCTCTCTTTCTTTCTTTCTTTCTTTCTTTCTCT
>NC_083235.1:0-10000 GCF_032191835.1 Heteronotia binoei
TAACCTAACCTAACCTAACCTAACCTAGCCTACACCTAGCCTAACCTAGCCTAACCTAGCCTAACCTAGCCTAACCTAACCTAGCCCTAACCTAACCTACTCTAACCTAACCTAGCCTAACCTAGCCTAACCTAACCTAACCTAACCTAGCCTAACCTAACCTAGCCTAACCTAGCCTAACCTAACCTAACCTAACCTAACCTAGCCTAACCTAACCTAGCCTAACCTAACCTAGCCTAACCTAGCCTAACCTAACCTAACCTAACCTAACCTAGCCTAACCTAGCCTAACCTAACCTAACCTAACCTAACCTAACCTAACCTAGCCTAACCTAACCTAGCCTAACCTAGCCTAACCTAACCTAACCTAACCTAACCTAACCTAACCTAGCCTAACCTAGCCTAACCTAGCCTAACCTAACCTAACCTAGCCTAACCTAACCTAACCTAGCCTAACCTAGCCTAACCTAGCCTAACCTAACCTAACCTAACCTAGCCTAACCTAACCTAACCTAACCTAGCCTAACCTAGCCTAACCTAGCCTAACCTAGCCTAACCTAGCCTAACCTAACCTAGCCTAACCTAGCCTAACCTAGCCTAACCTAACCTAGCCTAACCTAGCCTAACCTAGCCTAACCTAGCCTACCTAGCCTAACCTAACCTAACCTAACCTAGCCTAACCTAACCTAACCTAACCTAGCCTAACCTAACCTAACCTAGCCTAACCTAGCCTAACCTAGCCTAACCTAGCCTAACCTAACCTAGCCTAACCTAACCTAGCCTAACCTAACCTAACCTAACCTAGCCTAACCTAGCCTAACCTAACCTAGCCTAACCTAACCTAACCTAACCTAGCCTAACCTAACCTAGCCTAACCTAACCTAACCTAACCTAACCTAGCCTAACCTAACCTAACCTAACCTAACCTAGCCTAGCCTAACCTAGCCTAACCTAACCTAGCCTAACCTAGCCTAACCTACCTAACCTAGCCTAACCTAGCCTAACCTAACCTAGCCTAACCTAGCCTAACCTAACCTAACCTAGCCTAACCTAACCTAACCTAACCTAACCTAGCCTAACCTAGCCTAACCTAACCTAACCTAACCTAACCTAGCCTAACCTAGCCTAACCTAACCTAACCTAGCCTAACCTAACCTAACCTAACCTAACCTAGCCTAACCTAACCTAGCCTAACCTAACCTAACCTAGCCTAACCTAGCCTAACCTAGCCTAACCTAGCCTAACCTAGCCTAACCTAGCCTAACCTAACCTAACCTAGCCTAACCTAACCTAGCCTAACCTAACCTAGCCTAACCTAACCTAGCCTAACCTAGCCTAACCTGACGACATCAGAGGGTGAAGCTGTGTTTCTCAGAGCTCTGTGAGTGAGTACGCAATTTTGCAATTTTCACCTATTTTTATAATTTTTTCTTGGAATTTATTTTACCCCCTTCATTAGAAGACCCTTCCCCCCTTTTTAAGGGGTTTATGGAACCCCCCCCGGCTGGGGGGGGGGCTGAAACGAGCAACGACACGAAAATCTAGATCAGGCTCTGAGGCCTAGTTTTTCCCTGAGAGCTTTTGTAATGGAGACTTCTGATCTAGGCCTGAGTGCTTCTGTTGCCTCTCAAAGCCAGGAATCCCCATCAACTCCTGCAGATTTAGTGAACTCTGTTGCTGAAGGCCTTGGGGGACCTGTTGTGAAGGAGGGTGACCTGCAGCAGGCCCCTGGACAGGAAAATTTGGAAGGAGCTGATCCTAAACAAGCAGCCATTAAGGCAGCAGCCATTATACAGAAGGACTTGAAAAGTTTTCCTGTAGATGGGCAACAATTTTCTAAATTGCCTTTGTGTGCAGCTGCTATAGAGACTGATAGTGTCTCTGAAGTTGAAGATCTAGTTGAGCATTTGGTTGAAGTTGAAGGAGAAAGGGACCTTTCTCTTCACCAGGAAGATATACACCTTAGTATGGAGACTTTACCCTCCACAAACCTGATTAATGACACGCCAGAACAGGCAGAAATCACAGTTTCTGGAGACCCATTTACTCTGACCCCAATTGAAGGCGTGGATAATTCTGATAACTCTCCCCCCCACACCTATTTCACAGTCTCAAGGCTTGGGGGTTGCACCTATGGACCTATTAGAGCAAACTGAGGAAAGGGAAGCTTCCCTGAGACAGTCTGTACAGGAGGTTTCTCTACTAGCAGAGTCCTCAGTATTACCTACTCAGAAAAGACAAGCCTCTGTATTAGGGGAAAGTGCTGCTTTGTCCTTAAGTTTCAGTGCTCCAGAGGACCATGTCCCTATGGAGGGATCCTTTATTTCTGTTGAGAGAGGTGAAGAAGTTCAGGGCCCTGTGACACCCACTCACCTTAAATCTCCCAGCCTACCCCCTTCCATTAAAAGGCCAAAAAGAGAAAGGGCACAGTCTTCAAAGGTCATCCAGGGAGGACTGTTTGTACCTGAAGGTTCCTCTAAGTTTTCTACTCCAAAGAGGCCTGTGATGAGCACTATAGCCTGCAGGAACATTTGTGAATCCCTCTTTCCTGGCCTGTTATCCCCATCGGAACCGACCCCTGACCTTATGAGATCCCCAAAGAAATGCCCTCAAGGGAAAGAAGCTAAGATCCTTGCTTCCTGGGATCAGGAGAAACAATCATCTCTCAGTGATGGTTTAGCCATTTTAAACCCTAAGGTGATACAAAAGACAGATTTGGCAAAGTTTTGGGGCTTTTTTCTGTTTCATCTTCGGATGCCAGACGTCCTCACAATTAGTCTGGACAAACGCAGGAAAGATGACATTATTGACATGCTAGACAAAATGAAGGAGCTCTTATATGACTTTTTGTTTAACAAACGGGAAGATGATGAGGACCCGGATTTATTGGACAGAATCCTTTACGCCCGTAGCTTGTCCATTAAAATTACGGAACGCCTGCTGATTGGCAGGAAACCCAGGTCCTCGCTAGAAGAGTACCCTTTGTGGTTAACCGATTCGGGTTTTTTGAGTATGTTGAAAGATTTCCTCAGACTGGCAGAATATGTGGATACGAGGGCGGACTATTACCTTTGGGACATCGAAGGATCCGAGATGACTCCGGTCTCGAGACAACGATGGGCTGACTGGCTCAAGGCGGCCGTCCACGCTATGAAAATTCGTATCCGACGGAGGAAAGACCTTGAGGACAACCGACAGGGAACTCCGGGAGGAGAGGCGGTGACGACTGGAACTACATCTCGATGGGCCCTATATACCTGCCAGGGGGAACCTGCTTCTCAGGTCCCCCCGCAAACGGGTGAGGATTTGTCTCCTGGCACCTCAGAATCCATAAGACAGACTGTTCTCTGCTCTGCTCCGCCTCCTCCCCCTTTTACTTCTTCTTCTACTACTTCTTCTACTACTGCTCCTATTTCTTCCTTCTCGACTATCTCCGCTTCTATCTATGGTCCACCACTTATGACCTTTGCTCCGGCTATGGGAAGGGGGGCAACAGTGGATTTTCTTTCCATGCCATCTAAGACAGTTGAATTTCAAGCTACAGGGGAGTCTGAAAGATTGAACCTCAAACCCCCTAGGAAGGCTTCAGCTAGAATTAGCGTGAAGGAATTGACCAGGCCACGTTCTAAATATGATACATCTGAAACCCCTTCACCACCTCGAGCTTTAGCAAGTAACTGTAAAACAGTTACGGGGAAACTTAGGAAGGGAATACAACCAGACTGTCCAGCTCACACTCTTCTGACGTCTGGATCATCCGCTCAAGTCTATACTTGCTCAGAACCTGTACCTCCTGTTCTTGGCATTAAAGGCCTACACTTCAGAGCTAGTGATATACATGTTCCAGCTGGCTCTTCAAAGGGCTTTTCGATGCTGAGGGAGAGGGAGGTTATGTCAGGTGTGGAATCTCTGAGCTCCAGCGGAGGGGAGGATGAAAGGTGTGGTGGAGAGGGGGGAAACGCCAATTTCTCGGCTTCGTTGGGAACCTTGGTAGAGAGACAGAGCTTACCTACCCAGATGGTTGAGAGGGAGGAGAGGAGGGAGATGGAGATGGGGAAAAGGGAAGAACCTTCACAACATCTGTCCTGTCCAGAGTCTTTGTCCACTTCTTTTTCATCCTCAGTCCCGACCTTAACTCCAACCGCACCTGCTCACGAATTGCCGGAAAGCACGGAATACCTTGCCGGAGAGCTACCGACACGGGCAAAGGCATCGGGGACTGGACCTCGTCCTACAGGGGCGGCGGACATTGAACTGTCTCCGGTTATTCCATACATGGTGCCTAAGGGTCAGCGTCCTCCGAAGCGTCAACCGGAACCCAAGAACGCATCGACGGGCCGCAGTATGCCTTTAGACAATACTTTGCACGTTCCGGCTCTTAAGGACAATGTTACCGGTGTAACAATTGGGGACAATGAAGTACAGGAGTCTACAGTAACTTTGGTTGGTGAATTATGTCATTCTAATGCCTTTAATATTTCTAAGGTCTCTAATACCTTTAATACCTTTGATACCACCGCGACCCCTGATAGCGGTTATGCTGGTAAGCACAGGATGATTGATGTAGATTATTCAGATGATAAGGGGGAGGGTAAATTGGACCCAAGGAATACGCAGAATGATCCTAACTCGATAGAGTCGGTTACCGTCTTAATTGCACAAGAGGGGAACACAGATAATTGTTCCAACCCCTCTACCCAGAAAGCTATTAAAGGGAGGACTGGGCTCAACAATGTTTCTACATTTCCGGTCACTGAATTGCCTATACTGATTGGAGATGCACCCGAGGGTACAAGGTCTGCTTTAGACATGGGTACGGTTCACAAATCCCGTCAATCAGACAAACCAGATAAGCTCAATGAGACTAAGGAACTCGGTCTCTCACAGAAAACAGATCATAAAGGGACCCCAAATAAAGCTTCTCCGGTCAGTATTGGACTCGCCTCCCTAAAAGACCACTCTGTGATCCAACTCACTAATCCAGGTCCCTCGATTTCCTCAGCAGACCTGTCGGGTTTGACAGATTCATCAGTGGGCGGTAAGACTACCCAATACTCTCGAGAGGGCAAACCTCGAGGGGCTGAGGGTTCTTCCTCCTCTTACGCCAGCGCCGTACAGGGTAGAAATCCAAGGGCTCAATCGATGAGTGGCAACCAGGTTACCCCGCTTAGCGATTTGAGGGGTCAAAACTCACAATCGGAACAGTCTCGGGGACCCGCTAGAGGTGAACTCCCTAGGAGAGCGGTTAATTACGAACAGGAAAGAATGCTCGATGATAAAATTCTAGAGGAATTTTTTAACGAAGATATGGATGCGGAAGATTCCTTTGACCCTCGACAACGTTTTGTCACTCGTTTTAGATATAGGGGGAGTGACCCCCATAAGTTGTCAGACACTTATATGATCGACACTATTCTTGGGGATTTTTTGGATGTCCCTCGTGACGACATTTTAGCCGTTATTTGCCCTCCGGGTATGAGGGAAACAGATGTATGTGTTGTTTCTGAATTGGCTTTCCAAAGATTCTGGGCTCGGATTCGAGCGGCTACCGCCCGCTCTTCCGATCCTCTGGCCGACTTTGACATTGTTCCTTTATTTCGGGTAGAAGCAAGGGTTTTAACGGTGTCTTTAAGAACAACCACTGTACCGGAGGAGGACATAGAATATTGGCTGACGCAACACTGTAGAATACTTATGGCTCCCAAGAAAAAACTGAATACTAATGGCATCTGGACAGGGGAATACAAAGCTGTCATTGCTCTTCAGAGAGACTCGAAAAGCCGACTTCAGCACTTACCTAAATATTTTTTTTTAGGTCCAGAAAGGTGTGTGACTAGATATAGCGGCCAACCTCCCGCCTGTTTCCTCTGCGGAGGATACGGCCACATACGTCAGGACTGTTCCTCGCCCCTATGTTCTAACTGTGGGGAGTTTGGTCACCTGTCCACGGGGTGTAAGAAGGGAATTTTTTGCAACCTCTGTCGACAAATGGGTCACACTTATTTGTTATGCCCCTACGCCTTTTATAACATCCAATATCCTAAAGCGTACGAAAGGCTTAAAGAGACTCACTCCGATTTTAGACAACAAACATCTGCCAGACACACCTCCGCTTCTACTTCGCCTAAGAGAGGAGCAACTTCAACAGCCCCCTCCGTGAATGCTCCAGATCCTGACCCTCTACCTGTAGGAAAGGTGCAAGATACCCTAACCGATACACTAACCGAACCCGAAGAACAACTAGGCTGGACTCAAGTCTCACGGAAGAAGATGACCCCCATCAGGGGGATGGTATCTAAGGGTGTTTACAAGAAATTCAAACCTACAAAAGAACAGGAAGTCAACTTGGCTTCACGAAATCGTTTTGAAGCCTTACAGAAGGAAGAGGACCAAGGACTTCGATGCCGAGAGGACCAAAGGCCAAATGTGTGTGAGAATAGACAAGGGAAAGATGGCGATGACCGCTCAGTTGATATGTTAGAGAATGAAGAGGATGAGGAGTCGGGGGATGACGAAAAGGCCACCTCTGCAACAGTTAAGAACACATTACCAACTTCTCACTTTTTCTTCAACACTTCATCGCCAAAAACCTCCGGCGGGACAACCAACACAGAGAAATATGTCACCAACCTGAGTCGTTGGGGGAAGATGGTGACAGCTCTGGATGAAACCGAATTGGAGCAATTGATTCGTGAGATGAGGCAGGAGTATGCAGCGGCCAAAGACAATTTGGAGCGACAGGAGACCGCATTTCGGCGGATGTGGGAACAAGGTACGACACCATCGGGTTCTAAAGCCGAGGAAAGAAAGATTCGTGCTTATGAGTCGAAGAAACCCCGCTTAGTGGAACATCTTCAGATAGTTAGAACCCAGCTCGCCATGGCCACCAACGAGGCGGATAAAAGAAGGGAACTGAAGGACGTGGCTCGTATGGAGGAAGAGTCGGCAGGTTCAGACTCGGACCTCTCTGACATGGAATTCGTGGAGGCAGAAGCCAAAGACAGGCAGAAAGACACAGAGCGGGATGCCGAAAAGAAACCAAGAGGAATGGCTCAAACCGATCCAATGGACTCGAAAGACACAAACCAGGATGCAGACAATCAACAAGAGCCTCAGGAAAATCCCGAAGTTCATCAGATTTCGCAGGAAGGTACTCAACAGGGAGAGCGGCAACCGGCAATCCAGCAGCACACGCCGCTCGCTTCCGGACAACAAGGCGAAATTCCTTCTCGACTCCCATCACCTCTTGAAGCGGATAACTCGCAACCCTGTCCTACTCTGCCTCCCAATCAGGAGCTTTATCTCTTACAGTCTCATCTGTACCCTTCGCCCGTCAACCTAAGTAAAGGGGATAAGACTTCTGAGGAAGCCTCCCCTTTACTCCCCAGTGAAGCCGCACTTCCCTCCCCTAGGGAAGGGGCGGGTAATCAAGGTTTGCCAATGCTCGAGACAACTGTAAACAAGACGGAGACTTGCTAACAGCCAAGACCCCCTTTCCCTTTTTAGCTCAATTTTTTCTTTATCATGGCCCTCTCCATCTTATCCTGGAATTGCAACGGGCTTCGGCAGCCCTCCCGGAGAGAGGAAATTTTTTACGCTTGTGCCCATATTCAAACTCACATTTTAATTTTATTGGAAACTAACATCAGCTCTCCGAGAGAACGGAGTGAAGCGCAACGGGATTGGACTTGGGGACCTTCCATCTGGTCGCTCAAGCTCGAGCACGGGGCGGGGGGGATAGGGATTTTACTCAAAGCATCCAGCGAAGTCCAGACGATAAGGACGATACACGCCTCCCCCGGCCATTTAGTCGTATTAGACTTCAATTTCCTGACTCACCCTGGCCCCTCACTAGTTAAATATAGACTGTTGGCGCTTTACGCTCCCGTCGATGTTAAGAAACGGAGGGCTCTCTGGGAGGTCTTAAAAGATTTCTCTCGAACCCACAGAACGCTAATAGTGGTGGGAGACTTCAACAATCGCTCAGAGGAGGGGGACAGAGTAAGGTGGGGGGACAGCGGTCCGGCACCCGCCAAGCCTTTAAATGTGGAAGAATTACAACTAAAAGCTTTCTTGAAAGACCACTTGACTCTGACGGACTTGGGCTTAAGCCACACGGGTCGTATGGATTTCCTTCCCACTCACCACAGGGACTTTTTCGTAAAGAAATTCGGACACTACGGTGAGAGTAAAATGACCTACTACCACCCTCTAAACCTCAGCAGGATCGACCGATTCTGGTGTCCCTCATCTCTGCTTCCGGCTCAATTGAACTTAATCTTTACGATTTGGTCGGACCACGCCATGTTGCACGCCGTTCTTTCTACCCCTGCCCGACAGGCACCCGCACAGCTGCGATGGAGGCTGATGGACAGAGATCTTAAGGCCTTTTTGATGCTAAGGGAACTCCGTCAACTGATCTCTTATCACAGCTTATTCGTCAACGAAGACTCCATCGTTACCTGGTGGGAAAACCTTAAGAAAGCGATGAAGAAGACAGCGATGAGGGTCAAGGGGATTAACTCCTCAAAAGAACTGAGGGACTATCATAAGGCCATTGCCGGATTCCTGAGCATTCAGTGGAGAAGGGACAAGGGCATGGCCTATGATAAGGAACGCTTGGCTCAGCATCAGGGCACCATCAGATCGTATCAGCTAGCGCAGCGGCGGCAGCGGCGCTTAACTTTTCTGGCGAGAGCATCGGGACCCCTTCTCGTTAAAGGGGAATGGCAAAAAGATCGGCAGTCTACTCCGATGACCCGCCTGACGCTCCTGAGACCGGAGGCACCCACCGGGGACATCGTCGGCTCGAGAGACATCGCCTTCTACCTCTCCGAATTTTATAACAAATTCTATGAGACCCCTCCTAACGAAAGAGACGCCGTTTCGAATATGGAAAATATAGCACTTTATCTGGACTCCATCGAGAGCTGGAACTGCCGATTACCGGAGAGCGTGCAATCCCAGATGTGTTCTCCCTTTACCGAAGAGGAGGTCGCTTCGTCTATCGGTTGCGGAAGAAGGAATTCGACTCCAGGACCTGACGGTCTGTCGTACGCTTTTTACAGGGAACTTAAAGACCTCGTTCTCCCGATTTTAACCAGACTTTTCAACTTCATGCTAGAACGCGGCCAGGTGGGAACAAGTTTTAAAGAGGGAGTGATGATCTTTATTTTTAAAGGGGGGGATCCGACCAAGGTAACCAATTGGAGACCGATCACTATCTCCAACGTGGACTACCGCATCTTCACCAGGGTCGTGAATAATCGCTTTAAAGCCGTCATAGGGTCGCTCATCGATCACGGGCAGACGAGCGCGATACCGGGATGTAAAATGGTACACACCACGTGCACCTTTAGGCAGGCTTTCCACTCCATCAAGAAGGAACGGAGAACGCAGAGGTTGCTGCAGTTGGATCAGAGCAAAGCGTTCGACCGGGTGTCGCATCAGTTTTTATGGTCCCTGTTGGCCCGATGCTCCTTTCCGGCCGTACTGATCGATCTGCTGAAACACCTGTATTCCGGCGCCAGGGTTCAGCCGTGGGTGGACGGACAGAGCGGCCCTTTCTTCGAAATACACCGTGGTCTTCGACAGGGGTGCCCGCTGAGCCCTCTGCTCTATGTTCTAACCCTGGAACCTTTGTTACGGGCGGTAAAAACAGACCCTCTCATCAAAGGATTCGCTTCCACCGAAGTCCCTACTTTCCGTCTCTCCAGTATAGCACACGCAGACGATACTTACGTGTGGCTCTCGGACCTCCAGGATCTGGAGAGGACCAAACGCCACATTTGGCGGTACCAACGGGTTTCGGGAGCTCGTATCAACCTCGACAAGAGCAAGCTCTACTTGTTAGACGGAAAGTCCGAAATCATCTCGGTGAGCTCTGTTGAGTCTTGCACGGAACCCACGGAGCAAAGGTGTCAATATGAATCCTCCTCAGTCCCTGACCCGATCCCAGTAGGAGACAACGTGTTGAAAATCCTGGGCATCTCCTTCGATTT
>NC_083235.1:915000-1086771 GCF_032191835.1 Heteronotia binoei
GGAGATAGAGTTGCCAACTCCAGGTTAGGAAATTCCTGGAAATTTAAGAAATGGAGCCTGGAGTGGTGCAGTTTGAGGAGGAGTGGGACCTCAGACAGGTAGAATGCCTGAGGAATCACTGTTGCCAATCTCCAGGTGAGTAGAAAAACCACAGTAAAGGTTAATAGCAAACAGGTAAATGACTGTGGAAACTCATGAAATACAATAAATGGTAATTCCAAATACTTAAACAAAAATTCAAAAAGCAGCAGCAAGAATAATTTCATAGAAGAATTCATTTAAACTTGCTTTCTTTTCACCTCTCCCTCCCCAATCTATTTTCTTCCTTCCTTCCTTCCTTCCTTCCTTCCTTCCTTCCTTCCTTCCTTCCTTCCTTCCTTCCTTTCTTCTTTCCCTCCCTCCCTCCCTCCCTCCCTCCTTCCTTCCTTCCTTCCTTCCTTCCTTCCTTCCTTCCTTCCTTCCTTCCTTCCTTCCTTCCTTCCTTCCTTCCTTCCTCCCTTCCTCCCTTCCTTCTCTCCCTCCCTCCCTCCTGTGTGGTGCTCTGGAATGTCTGAGGTTCATGTCTTGCATCTCTCAAACATTCTTCTATGTGGTTCTTATGTTAAGCAAGTTTAGCCATTCCTGATATGCATTGTCACTGGTCAGTGGTGTCCTTGCACAATTGATGGGAAATGGAAGGAAGAAGCAGGTCCAGATCTTCCTATCTCTATAGACTTCGGAGGCTGCCAGTTGTGCCTAAGTGGTGCCCAATGTGGATCCTGGCAGAAGCTGGGTTCAGGTAGCCGGCTCCAGGTTGACGCAGCCTCCCATCCCTCCGAGGTCGGCAAAATGAGTACCCAGCTTGCTGGGGGGGAAGTGTAGATGGCTGGGGAAGGCAATGGCAAACCACCCCGTAACATGTCTGCCATGATGTGCTGTCACCCCAGAGTCAGAAGCGACTGGTGCTTGCACAGGGGACCACGGTACCTTCACTTTTTAGTGTCCAAAGCAAGAGAAGCCATGAGCTTCGTTGTGCAGCTTTGCAATAGAAGAGTTGACTTGCTCTCTTGAAGACTGAGAGACCAACCAGATTGGGGGGGGTGTTGGGGTTAGGAGCTTCCTGGAATCAAAGCTCCATTCGTCAGATCTGCGTGGGGATGGAGATCTCTAAGTCCTTCCTTCCCAGCCTGATGATGGAGGGGGGCTGTGAGGAGGACTTGTAAAGGATCCCAGCCAGGGCACCAAAGGACTGGGTTGATCAGAGCAGAGAGGAAATGCTTGGGGCAAAAAGTTAGCAGCTGGAGCGTGCCTTAGTGTGCTTCACATGGAAAGGGAAGGCCTTCTCCCAAAAAGAGGCACTGGCAGGCAGGACCTGCTCCCTCCACAGTAACTGTTCCGGGGAGTTTTGATTCATTGAGAGCAGTTTGGTCTGTTGCACGACTTCTACCTGTCGAGCAGGAAAAACCCTGGAGAAGCCGAGCCTTTGCCTTGTGAGGGATGTGCCTAGGAGTGTCCAGCTCCTGGCTCAGTCTTGTCCCAGCCTTCCTTCTTTCAGGAGGCTGCTAGGATCAACCCCTACCCACCCAACTTTTTCTGTTCCTCAAGATGCCGGGCTAACCCGCTTGTAATTCCTAGCCTGGCTGCTCTCTGGATCTTTTGGGGTTATTACCTCAACCACCACTTGGGGGCACCTTTGCCCACCAGCCCTTACTGGGACTGCCCACCTGACTGGGTTGGGTGTGAAATTGCCCTGGAAGGCCAGAAGTCACCGCAAACGACTGCCCTGTGCAGACAGGGAATCTCTCCCCACCACCGCACCACCGCATCCTTTCCTCTCCAAGGCCAGCATCAAACCTGGTTTTGACCTGACTCGTCATTGAAACCGCAAGCTTGACACCTTGCTTCAGTGGGAAAAGCAGTGTGCATAATGAAAGGTTTTTGGAGACAATATTCAATGATACTGTTGGGCCTATAAAAGCTTCGATTGGGAGAAATAATTTTTTCTCAGTTTTCACAGAAGCAAAGACAAAATATAGCACTGTCTATGTGCTCAAATCAAAAGATGAGACTCTTGATAAATTTAAAGAATATGTTGCCATGGTTAAAAACAGATTTGGGTGTGCACCTTAAAGCTTGCTGACAGATGGAGGTGGCGAATATTGCAATACTGAGTTTAAGAAGTTTCTGGAAGCAGAAGGGATTGAACACAAAGTGACCTTCCCAGACGCTCCACAGCAGAATGGGAGTGCAGAGAGACTTAATCGTGTGTTACAGGAAATGACCACAGCAATGCTCATGCACTCTGGATTACCTAAAGGCCTGTGGGCTGAAGCTGTAAATGCAGCAGTATATATCCACAATAGAATATCTTCAAAGGTAACAGAAATTACTCCGTTCCAGGCTTGGTTTGGCAAGAAGCCAGGACTTAAGCATATTAAAACCTTCGGAGCAAAAGCCTATGCATGTGTTCCTAGAGAAAATAGAGGGAAGCTTGATGCAAGGACTGAGATTGGATTCATAGCAGGATATCCCTCAGTGGGAAAAGGCTACAGAGTCTATGATCCAAAGCTGAATAAGACTAAACATTGTAATGTTGTGTTTGTGGATGAGAGTGATTTGCCTAGAGCACCCTGTGTACCTGAATCTGATCCTGAGGTTACTGATGATGCTTCTGAAGATTGGTGTACTTGGTTACCTGTAGTGAGTACCGGTGAACCGGCAGGTCTACCTTTTGAAGACTCTACTGAACCAGAAGGGGAAATGGGGACCGCACCGCAGGGAGCGACAGAATCTCCACTCATTTTAAGACGATCAGAAAGGAGCACAAAAGGGCAACCACCACAGAAATATGGATACTGTGACACTGTGAGATCTATAGAGACTGTGAAACCTAAAGAGGAGCCCAAAAACTGGAAACAAGTGTGTGATTTACCTAATGAAGAAAAGGAGAAATGGATTCAAGCAATGGAACAAAAGATACCATCCATTTATGAAAAAGATGTATGGACTCTTACAAACCACCTACAGGAAGAAAGCCTGTCGGATGCAAACGGGTCTACATAATAAAATACAAAGATGGTGGAACTATAGACTTGTACAAAGCAAGGCTAGTAGCCAAAGACTATGCACAAGAATTTGGAACTGATTTTGCACCAGTTATCAATAGTGCTACACTTAAAACACTATTGAGTGTGGCATCATCTAGAGATATGCTCTTAGAGCACCTAGACATTAAGACAGTGTTTCTTAATGGTGAGCTATCAGAGGAAATCTATATGGAAATACCTGAGGATTTTCAAGTCCCTGGCAAAGAGAACTATGTTTTCAAACACAACAGGCCACAAAACAGGTTGGTATGACAAAATAACTGGACTACTACAGCAACAAGGATTTGAGCAAGGGAAAGCTGAACCCTGTAGGTACACTAGACTTAAAGATGGAGAATATCAATACATCGTGGTTTACGTTGACGATTTGGTTGTGAGCTGCAAGAACAAAGAGGACATTAAAGACATTGTTGAAAAGCTGAACAAAGGGGTCGAAGTCAAAAGACTTGGAGATATTAAACACTATCTAAGAATACAGATTGAGAGACTCGAGGATGGAACCTTTCAACTGTGCCAAAGACGAAAGATTATGGACTTTATAGAATCTCTTGGCATGAGAGACTGTAAAGAATCTAAGATACCTCTTGAACCTGCATACCTGAGAGCTCAGGGTGGTGAACCATTCAAAGACATTGGAGAGTACAGAGAAGCTATAGGAAAACTCCGGTACCTGAGTAAAACTACCAGACCTGTTATAACAGCTGCTGTTGGAATACTGAGCAGAAAAGTAAGTTCGCCTAATCACCATGATTGGAATGCAGTAAAGAAACTTGCCAGATATTTAAAAGGGACTATGGACTTAAGACTGATCATTGAACCTTCTTCGAATCCCAGACTAGTTGAATACATGGATGCCCACTATGCAGAAGAATCATGCAATTACAGATCAACCAGTGGATACTTGTTCTACGGAAATGGAGTAGCAGAAAACAGGCTATAGTGGCACAATCTACAGCAGAAGCTGAGTGTGTGTCAGCAGCCAGTGCCTGCAGTGAACTTGAATGGATTTTTCATCTGCTGAAAGACTTCAAGATAAAAGAACCTGTACCTATTGTAATGTTTGAAGATAATCAAGCTAGTATTGCTATGTGTAAAGGGGAAAGTAGAACAGCCAGAAATAGATCTGTTGGTATTAAATGTGAGCTAGTGAAAGATCTATACCAGAAGGGGCTGATTAAGATAGAATATTGTTGTACAGAAGCTATGGTAGCTGATATACTTACAAAGCCATTACATTGTGCTAGATTTGAACGTTTACGTGAAATGATGAATCTAGTTGATGTGAATGTTACAGTGAATAATGAGTAATGACTATTGAATGTATAATGACTTGCACATTAGGCATTGAGAAAGGGTGTTGGAAATATATATCTGTTCTGTATGTCCTTTGCAATGTTCTAAAGTTCCAGTCATTATAGGGTTAACACTGTGCCTGATTCCCTATTGTCTGCATGACCTGGGAAGACGATACTGACTGCTGTCAATCAAGGTCTAGAAGTGGGAAAACTGTTTTGTCTGTTTGGTCAGTTAGTCAGGTGACTTCCTTTGTTCAGGCAGAGGTCAAGAAGAAGGAGGAAGTGGTCTTCCATTAAGCACATGATCTAGTGTAAGCATGTAGTTCTATAGTGTTTGTTGTTTCACCTCCCAGTACCCTTTCCCTGTAGTAATAAATATGTTTTTGCTTTCATGTTAAATGCCTCTCAATGATTATTTGATCCAGTGATCCATCGCACTGTTTGAGAATTTCAAACAGAATTCCCTAACAACATTACTACCGGGAATACCGTCGCTTGGACTACACGGACTTTTGTTGGCAGGATGATGTCTCTACTTTTTATTATACTGCCCAGGTTTGCCATAGCTGTCCTCCCAAGGAGCAAACGTCTTTTAATTTCATGGCTGCAGTCACCATCTTTAGTATTACTGTATTGCAATAGACCTGCATTGCATGGTCAGTGCTTTGAGCCTAAAGCCCACAGAAAAACATGAAGTGGCTGGGCATTGCGAGCTTTTGTTCATGTGCTGGTCAGCCAATGGAGAAAACAGAGACTTTGCTCTGTAGCTCCTGTGCGATTGAGCAAGCCTGGCAAAGCAAGCAGTGATGCAGAAAGAAGAAAGAGAGAGGGAGAAGGAAGCAGATGACAGCCAGTTGCTGGTGGACCTGATCCGGCCTTTGGGGGGCACATTTGACACCCCTGCTGTGGAGACTAAAGGAGAAAGGCAGAAGTGGACTTGAAGTGTGTTCCCCCTCCCTCCATGGTCTTGGAGCCACTGATGACGTTGGGGTCAGAAAGGAACAGAACTGAAATAGGCCTCCTCCCCCCAACCCCTTGGGCATGTGGGGAGAATGAGAGAGAGCTCTCCCCCTGTTGGGGAGGGGTTTTTGCTAGACCTGGCCCTTCCCCTTCACCAGAACTGCTTCTGGTTTGGCTCAGAACTCCTAGGTGGTCTGCACAGAGAAACAACTTGGGATTTCTGCAGCTGTGCAGGGGATGCCAACCTCCAGGTGGTGCCAGGAGATCCCCTGGGATTACAACTAGTCTCCTGACTGCAGGAGTCATTTCCCCTGGAGAATGTGGCTGCTTTGGACTGGGTGGCATGAAGCCCTTCTGAGGCTCCTTCCCCAACCCCTCCCCGGCTCCATCTCCAAATCTCCAGGAATTTCCCAGTCTTGAAATGGCAACAACCCTAACTGCAGTCTTTAACAGTTTGCCGCCTCAGGATAAGAAGAGAGAGAGAGCCGAAACATCATTAAGCTCTTATGTGGTCTTTAAAAATGTGAGCTGGGTTCTTGAACATCAGACTGAAAATTGCTTCCATCAGGCCATCAATCCAGCAGCCATTTCCAGGGTCTTTAGTGGGAAATGCATTTCCTGGCCTCTCCCCCCCCCCCCAGCATCCACTTTGTGTGGCAATTACAGGACACAAAGGAGGCTGCATGCATTATGTCCAAGCCTGATTCTCCTTCCTTCCTTTCCCTGGGGGGAGGTGATTTGCAGCCTGCCCCCTCCCCTATGTCACCAGGCTGCTTCTGTGCTTACTTCCTTCCCTCTTTCCCCCTCGGAGACAGGAAACCAGGCCTGGAGAAAATCCAGCTTCAGATGGCAACTGTGCAAGGGGGGGGGGAGTTGCCCAGCTCCACTGCCCATTTTATTTTAAAATGTGCACACCCACTTTACACATGACCAGGCAGGCGTGGGTGGATCGGATCTCCCCCTGCCCTGCCCAATGCTGTGCTTTTAAGTGCAAGACAGATCTCTGGAGAGACTGCAGATCCTGACACAGCAGTTCTCTCGCACACCCAGAGAGAGAAACGATCGCTTTCTTCTCCCAAACGCGCGTTTGTGTGGTGCGTGCTTGCTTTTTGCTATCACTAGAGGAGGAGGGCTTTAAGCCTGGCACATGGGGGGCAAAGACAGGCCCTGCCCTCTGCCACGCTGCAGTGCTTTTTACACACACACACACACACCACTTATGCAGCAAGAACCACCATAAGAAACAAAAGGTCACAAAGAAGGCCCCAGCTGAATCAGAGAGCCCCCCCTTCCCGCCAGTAGATGCCACTTCGGTTGGCAGAAAGTGTTGCTTCCGGGCACAGGAATGGCAATTGGGGGAATCCTGTTTGGTGGGAAGATCAGCTAACTCTTCTGGTTGGAGGACACCCTTGTGAGGTCAACTGCCACTGAGTTGCTCTCCCCCCTCCCCCCCCCCCAGCTGCTCAGGGAAATGCAGCCAGAGGTGGAGATGCCAGAATCATTGTCAGGTTAGAAGAAGATGAAGATGATATTGGATTTATATCCCGCCCTCCACTCCGAAGAGTCTCAGAGCAGCTTACAATCTCCTTTCCCTTCCTCCCCCACAACAGACACCCTGTGAGGTGGGTGGGGCTGGAGAGAGCTCTCACAGCAGCTGCCCTTTCAAGGACAACCTCTGCCAGGGCTATGGCTGACCCAAGGCCATTCCAGCAGGTGCAAGTGGAGGAGTGGGGAATCAAACCCGGTTCTCCCAGATAAGAGTCCGCACACTTAACCACTACACCAAACTGGCAAAAAGGTTTCTCAACACTCCAAAATGTCAGCAGTACAGAGCATTCACTATATTTACAAGGGAGAATTTGTTTGGGTTCGATCTCTGTTAATGAATTAATGACCATGGAATCATAGAGTTGGAAGGGGCCATAGAGGTCATGTAGTCCAGTCCTCTGCTCAATGCAGGATCAGCCTACAGCAGGGGTGGCCGAACTGTGACTCGGGAGCCACATGTGGTTTTTTCACACATGTTGTGTGGCTCTCCAAGCCCCCAAAACCCTGTTGGCTGGCTTGGAGAAAGCATTTTTCTCTTTCAATCACTTCACCAAGCCAGCTGGCAGCTTGAAGAATGCATTTAAAGTTAAAGTTGCTTTCCTTCCACCTCCCTCCACCTCCCATCTATTTGCTTTCCCTCCCTCCCTCCCTCCCTCCCTCCCTCCCTCCCTTCCTTCCTTCCTTCCTTCCTTCCTTCCTTCCTTCCTTCCTTCCTTCCTTCCTTCCTTCCTTCCTTCCTTCCTTCCTTCCTTCCTTCCTTCCTATATCTGATGTTCATGTCTTGTGGCTCTCAAGCATCTGACATTTATTCTTTGTGGCTCTTAAGTTAATCTAGTTTGGCCACCCCTGGCCTAGAGTGTCCCTGACAAGGGTTTGTCCAGCTGCTGCTTAAAGACTGGCAGGGAGTCGGGGGGGGGGGGAGCTCACCACCTTCCTAAAGAGCTGATTGCACCACTTCCTGAGAAAGTCTCTTTCACTGAGGAACCACTCTCACTGTCAGGAAGTTCTTCCTAATGTTGAGTCAAAACCTCTTCTGATTCAATTTCAACCTGTTGGTTCTGGTCTGACCTTTCGGGCCCACGGAAAACAATTCCACCCCATCCTCTATAGGACAGCCCTTCAAGTACTTGAGGATGGTGATCCTATCACCTCTCAGCCACCTCCTCTCCAGGCTAAACATGCCCAGCTCCTTCAACCTTTCCTCATAGGACTTGATCTCCAGACCCCTCACCGTCTTCCTCACCCTCCTCTGGACCCCTTCCAACTTGTCTGTATCCTTCTTAAAATGTGGTGCCCCAAACTGAGGCCTTACCAGAGCAGAGTATAGCTAGAATCTAACCCAGTAGTGTTGCTCACAGCCTGCTCTCCCTTCCATGACAGAAAAGGCCAGTCAAGCGAAGAGCACATCACCAGCCCAGCAACTGGCCCTGCCGTCTTTTCCATGGAAACGAAGCTGCTCTTTAAGACGAAATCCTACTTCTCATGGAGGATATTGTTGCAGGGTGGCTGGCTTGGTCGCTGTGGATCAGGGCCTTTGACAAAAGATGAACTGATGCAACATGCCATGGTCAGGCCCAAGAAGGTGCCAGCCCCAGACCGGGGGGGGGGGGGGGGCGTTGTCTTTAAGGTGCCCCAGCAGGGCTCCGTGTGGCTTCTCACGAAAGGCCTGTTCTGCTGTAGGAAAGCACAGCCAAATGGTGTTCTGCTTTCCTTAGGTCTTCCCCAAATACATCACAAGGTCTTTCAGCCAGATGTGTGTGTGTGGGGGGGGGACTGGTCAGGATCCCTGCTCTTTCCTATCTACTCTCTTCAGTGTGCAAAGAGCTCTGAGAGAGAGCAGATAAGAAGTGCTATAAGGGTGAGGTTTGACTTTCTAAACAGCTGGGGGAGTTGCTGAGAATTTCTGAGTTTGTGTGACTGTGTGATTGCTGAAAATTCTGAGTTTGTGGTTGCTGGGGAACTGCTGTTTGTTTGATTTGAGTGGGCTGAAGGTGATTGTTGCTGATATATATATGTGTGTGTGTGTATACACATATATTGACCACTGTATGACACAGAGTGTTGGACTGGAGGGGCCATTGGCCTGATCCAACATGGCCTCTCTTATGTTCTTATGTCCTGATGGTGCCTGGGTTTTTTGGCCACTGTGTGACAGAGTGTTGGACTGGAGGGGCCATTGGCCTGATCCAACAGGGCTTCTCTTATGTTCTTATGTGACACAGAGTGCTGGACTGGAGGGGCCACTGGCCTGATCCAACATGGCTTCTCTTATGTTCTTATGTCCTTATGTTAAGGAGTGCCCGACAGCCCTTGAGCAAAGGGAGCAAATTGCTGTTCCATGCTGCAGGAGGAGGGCACTGAGCCCCCAACAACACCGAGGAGCAGAGGAGGTTGAAGAGCCTGCCTTGGAGGGCACCCCCTCCCTGCGTGCAGCCCTCGCACCCCCAGCCAGCCAGCGAGAAGCCCCATCTCCCCTCATCAGAGCCCTCTTGGCAGTGGAGAAGCACCTCCCACCACCCTGCTGCTCCCATTAGGCCCTCTCCCACCTGCCTCTTCATTTCCACTTCAAGGAGCCACTCGGGGTGGGGACAAAAGCCCTCAAGAGGCTCTCTCAGCAGGCCTGGCACGGGCAGAGAGGGCCGAGGAGAAACCCAGGCCCAGGCAGGGAAGGGAAGGGACCTGGCTAGCCCACCAGGCCCCACAGACACCCACCCACAGGCTCCTCTGCTTCCCCACAGAACCGCTTCTCTGCAGAGTCTGAGCCCATGGCTCAGTCAGTTTGTCTTGCTCTTTCCGGTTTTTATTATTTTGAATCCTCCTCCCCGCTCACCCCACCCCTTTGTTTTCAGTGGGGAAAGTGGCCTCCAGTTCTTATGGACTGTAACACCCCAGCCCACCCCCAGCCCTCCCCAAGGGACACTTCTTGGGGTATTTCAGGCAAAGAGGAGAACTCAACCTTGTTTTCTGCACCATCCATGTCCAGCTTCACAGCAAGGACCAGGGAACCATTGGGGCAAGAAGACCTTTGCCCCTCCTTGCCCTCAAGGGGAGGGGCTGGGGCACTTTCAAAGAAAAACAGAATTGGGAGAGGGGAGCAAGAGACACCCCCACCCTGTGCCCCTCACTGCACTTGGCTGGATGCCTGGAAGTCCCCCCCCCCTTGTGGGGAAACACCAGCCCAAGCATCAGAGGAGGCTCTGGGAGACCCCGTCTGAAACCCACCCTGTCTCCTGGAAGCTGCTGGCTGAGTGATCAAAGGAGATCAGGCTATTCAGCAGGGCCCCACCTTAACCAAGTAGCTAACCCAAATAGGAGAGGGGACTTCGGCACACGGCTTCTGGAAATCCAGGCATATTTAAGGGCATTGCGGCTGCAGCCTGCTAGGCCAGTAATCAGCTCAACCATCGCAATGAGATTAGCCTGGCAGGATTTATATGTTGACAAATCCCTTCCAGCATCTACAAATCAAGGCTTTGTTTTCCGGGCCTTGCAGACGGATCACTTTATTATCTGCCTTTTCCCTGTTACTGACCAGCCTGTCATTTCTGCAGTCCTCCCCCTCAGGACAGCCCCTCCCTGTTCCCACGGGGATTCCCAGCAGGCCCAGAAGCCTTGGGCTCACTTGAGGTCACTCAGTATGCAACACCTGGCCAATCCTGAGAGGCCGGACACCTCCTCCCCTCTCCATTCACAGATAAAGAAGTCCTTTTCTCCCTTTCCCACAATACAAGAACTCCTGGGCACTCCATGGAATTTCTGAGCAGTCGGGTTAGAACGGATAAAAGGAAGTCCTTCTTCACCCAAAAGGTGATTAACACGTGGAATTCACTGCCACAGGAGGTGGCGGCGGCTACAAGCACAGACAGCTTCAAGAGGGGATTGGATCAACATCTGGCGCAGAGGTCCATCAGTGGCTATTAGCCACAGGGTATAGATGGATCTCTCTGTCTGGGGCAGGGATGATTTGTATTCTTGGTGCTTGGGGGGGCACAGTTGAAGGGCTTCTAGGGTCCTGGCCCCACTGGTGGACCTCCTGATGGCACCTGGGTTTTTGGCCACTGTGTGTACAGAGTGTTGGACTAGATGGGCCATGGACCTGATCCAACAGGGCTTCTCTTATGTTCTTATGTGACACAGAGTGTTGGACTGGACGGGCCACTGGCCTGATCCAACATGGCTTCTCTTATGTCTGGGGCAGTGATGCTCTGTATTCTTGATGCTTGTGGGGGCACAGTGGGAGGGCCTCTGGTGTTCTGGCCCCTCTGGTGGACCTCCTGATAGCACCTGGGTTTTTTGGCCACTGTGTGACACAGAGTGTTGAACTGGAGGGGCCACTGGCCTGATCCAACATGGCTTCTCTTATGTTCCTATGTCCTGATGGCACCTGGGTTTTTTGGCCCCTGTGTGACACAGAGTGTTGGACTGGAGGGGCCACAGGCCTGATCCAACATGGCTTCTCTTGTGTTCTTATGCAGGTAGGCAGCCGTGTTGGTCTGAAGCAACATAACAAAGTAGGAGTCCAGTCCCACTTTTAAGGCCTTTGAGTGACATAAAACAATTGGCTGTTTATCTCATTACATATACTAAACCCATCTTTCACTATATTTTAATGTCTTCTGTTTTTTCTAACAGCAAACTGGAATGATGTTTATAATGTATGTTACATAGAATCCTAGAGTTGGAAGGGACCTCCAGGGTCATCTAGTCCAACCCCCTGCACAAAGCAGGAAACTCACAAACCCCTCCCCCTAAATTCACAGGATCCTCATTGCTGTCAGATGGCCATCTAGCCTTTGTTTAAAAACCTCCAAGGAACGAGAGCCCACCACCTCCCAAGGAGGAAGCCTGTTCCACTGAGGAACCGCTAACTGTCAGGAATCCTAGAGTTGGAAGGGACCTCCAGGGTCATCTAGTCCAACCCCCTGCACAATGAAGGAAACTCACAAACACCGCCCCCTAAATTCACAGAATCCTCATTGCTGTCAGATGGCCATCTAGCCTCCAAGGAAGGAGAGCCCACCACCTCCCGAGGAGGAAGCCTGTTCCACTGAGGAACCGCTCTAACTGTCAGGAATCCTAGAATCCTAGAGTTGGAAGGGACCTCCAGGGTCATCTAGTCCAACCCCTGCACAATGCAGGAAACTCACAAACACCTCCCCCTAAATTCACATGATCTTCATTGCTGTCAGATGGCCATCTAGCCTCTGTTTAGAAACCTCCAAGGAAGGAGAGCCCACCACCTCCCAAGGAAGGAGAGCCCACCACATGTTTAAAAGTAAATCAGGTGGACAGGAACACCTCCGGGAAAGATATGTTCTCTGTCTAACCCAGACTTGCAAGCAACAGAGCAATTAACAGACTGCCTTTATTGCCTTATGATACTCTCACTTTCATTCTCCCATTCTGACATGTTCCTGTTTCATTGGTTTCCCATGCAAAGGCTCTCCGGACCAAGTGGCAGCTCCTGCCCCCCCCCCCCCCGCCATGGTTGGCAATGAGATCCAGGCAATGGAGGAGGTCCACAGCGCTGGCTTTTCCTCACCCCCCCCCCAGCTGATTCCTTCCCTCTTCCCCGCATCTGCTAAAGTGGCAAAGAAGTGGGGGAGGGGTCCAGCTTCTGCCCCTCCCCTCTGATTTGTAGCAGGACGCTGCAAGGAGGGATGGGTCAAGCAGACCCGGCTTCTGTGGAAAGACAGTCCTTCTGCATTCTGCTCTGTCTCCCAGAAGGCTGCCTTGATAGGAGAGGACGAAAGGGCTCCGCAGGGAACACCCCTAGGAGCAGCCACAGAAGCCCTCTGGCTGACACACACAGTTCTTCCCAACCTTCTCCAGCGCGAGGTTGTGGTGGGGTGCTTTTGTGCAGCTCCCGTTCATTTCAATGGGGCCTGAGTGGGAATGGTGGTCCTGGGCCAAGGGACACTTTTTGGACCCCTCCCCCTCAGTCCCCAGACGGACGTCTTGGGCTGGCCTGCTTTCAAGGCAGCCGGAAGAGTCATCATCCATCGGAGGCCTGAATCTGTGGAGCTGTTTAGCCAGATGCATTATTAATGGTGGCTAATGACTGGCTAATTGACGCTGAGAGGAGAGGGATCAATTATGCATGGGGCAGGGGGCAGCTGGCACTCAGAAGGGGGAGAGGGAAGCAGCCCGGGAGTTCCTGCTCACTCCATCACTGGGGGGGGGGGGTGGTCTGGGCACAGCTGACTTTGGGTCACCCACACCCCCCCCCATGCGGTTTTCAAGGCAAGGGGGGAACAGAGGTGCTTTGCCCTCGCCTGCCTCTGCATAGCGACCCTGGACTTGGCCTGGTGGTCTCCCCTCCAAGTAACCAGAGCTGAACCTGCTGAGCTTCCAAGAGCTGATGAGATCAGGCCAGCCTGGGCTGTTCCGGTCAGGGCAAGAGACAAGCAGAGGTGTCTGGCCATTGCCTTTCCTCTGCACAGCAACCCTGGGATTCCTGGGTGTCTCCCATCCAAGGACTCACCAGAGCTGGCCCTGCTGAGCTTCTGAGACCTGAGGAGATCGGGCTAGCCTGGGCCATCTAAGTCAGGACAGATAAAAGGAGGTGGTTTGCCCTCGCCTGCCTCTGCACAGCAACCATGTTGGACTTCCTGGATGGTCTCCCATCCAAGTTCTAACCAGAGCTGATCCTACTTAGCTTCTGAGGCCTGAGGAGACTGGGCTAGCCTGTGCAAGGGATGTCCAGAGGTGGTTTGCCCTCGCCTGCCTCTGCACAGCAACCATGTTGGACTTCCTGGATGGTCTCCTATCCAAGTTCTAACCAGAGCCGATCCTACTTAGCTTCTGAGGCCTGAGGAGACTGGGCTAGCCTGTGCAAGGGATGTCCAGAGGTGGTTTGCCCTCGCCTGCCTCTGCACAGCAACCATGTTGGACTTCCTGGATGGTCTCCTATCCAAGTTCTAACCAGAGCTGATCCTACTTAGCTTCTGAGGCCTGAGGAGACTGGGCTAGCCTGTGCAAGGGATGTCCAGAGATGGTCTGCCCTCGCCTGCCTCTGCACAGCAACCATGTTGGACTTCTTTGGTGGTCTCCCATCCAAGGACGAACCGTGACTGACCCTGCTTACCGTCCATGATCTGATTAATCAGGCCAGCCTGGGCCACCCAGCTCAAGCCAAGGGGTGAATGGAGGTAGCTTGGCACCCTGACCCGGGTAGTCGAAGCAAGACTAGTGACCTCAGCAGATCTCAGAAGCTAGGGAGGGCTGAACCAGGCAAGGACTTGGAAGGGAGACTTCTTTGGAATACCAGGAGTGGGAGGCCGAGGCAGGCTGTATCAAGCCACTTCTTTGAATGTCCTCTTTGCCCCAGTAGGGGGTCACCAGAATTCACCATGACTTCCAGGCATACAGAGAGACACATGCCGAAAAACCAAACAAGGATAAAAACAAAAAGCCCAGCTGGTAGCTTGGTCTTGCCTGCCAGGAGGGGCCACATGACTTCTCTTCTGTTCTTGTATCTGGGGCACTGATGCTCTGTATTCTTGGTGCTTGGAGAGGGGAGCACAGTGGGAGGGCTTCTAGTGTCCTGGCCCCACTGGTGGACCTCCTGATGGCACCTGGGTTTTGGCCACTGTGTGACACAGAGTGTTGGAATGGATGGGCCATTGGCCTGATCCAGCATGGCTTCTCTAATGTTCTTATGTCTGGGGTTGTATTCTTGGTGCTTGGGAGGGGCAAGAGAAGGCTTCTAGTGTCCTGGCCCCACTGATGGACCTCCTGATGGTACCTGGGGGTTTTTGGCCAATGTTTGACACAGAGTGTTGGACTGGATGGGCCATTGGCCTGATTCAACATGGCTTCTCTTATGTTCTTATGTCTGGGGCAGTGATGCTCTGCATTCTTGATGCTGAGGGGGGCACAGTGGGAGGGTTTTAGTGTCCTGGCCCCAGTGGTGGACCTCCTGATGGCACCTGGGTTTTTTGGCCACTGCATGACACAGAGTGTTGGACTGGATGGGCCGTTGGCCTGATCCAACATGGCTTCTCTTATGTTATGTTCTGATGGCACCTGGGTTTTTTGGCCACTGTGTGACACAGAGGATTGGACTGGATGGGCCACTGCCCTGATCCAACATGGCTTCTCTTATGTGACACAGAGTGTTGGACTGGATGGGCCATTGGCCTGATCCAACATGGCTTCTCTTATGTGACACAGAATGTTGGACTGGATGGGCCATTGGCCTGATCCAACATGGCTTCTCTTACATTCTTATGTGACACAGAGTGTTGGACTGGATGGGCCGTTGGCCTGATCCAACATGGCTTCTCTTTTGTTCTTATGTGTGACACAGAGTGTTGGACTGGATGGGCCATTGGCCTGATCCAACATGACTTCTCTTTTGTTCTTATGTCTGAGGCAGTGATGCTCTGTCTTTTTGGAGCTTGGGGGGAGCAACAGTGGGAGGGCTTCTGGAGTTCTGGCTCCGCTGGTGGACCTCTTGATGGCACCTGGTTTTTTTGGCCACTGTGTGACACAGAGCATTGGACTGGAGGGGCCACTGGCTTGACCCAACCTGGCTTCCCTGTTCTTAAGTGGCAACAAACTGCAGAGATCCAGCAGACCCCCCCCCCCACAGACCCCTAGCAGGCCTCTAAAGGGAAGGCATAGACCAGTGCCTCCTTGACCTAATTGTTAATCCAGTCCTGCCTTGGCCAGAAAAGTGGCTCTGCGGCGTGGGGGGGGGCACACAATGCAAGGCAGTGCAGTGCAATGCAAGGGGGGGTGGAAATCCGTGGGCCCCTCCTGGTCTCCTCCTCCTCCTCCTCTGCTGATCCAATTTCCTCTCCGAAGAGGCTGCAGCAGCAGCGTCTGGCCTTCAGGCTCATGGCCCCATCGGTCTTCATTAGCTGCCGGAAAGGGGAGGGGAGGTTGCAGGCAGGCCGACCCCTCCTCTCCTTTCCTCCCCAGAGTAGAAGACAAAGGGGGAGGGAGAGGGGGAGGGGGGCGTGTTCCTGGCCCCAGGCCAGCTGGGATTTGGGTGGGGGAGGGGCAAGGAAGGGACAGGGAAGGGCACCCCCAGCCCCCCCACCCCCGCAAGCACCTGCTTGGTTTCCTCTTCCAAGGACTTGCTTCTTCCTGCAGCAGGGAAGTGCCCAAGGAGAGGCCAGTCTGGTGGCTCAGTGGTCGAGCATCTGCTCGGTAAGCAGAAGGCCCCAGGTTCAATCCCCGGCATCTCCAACTAAAAAGGGTCGAGGAAGTAGGTGTGAAAAACCTCATCTGGAGACCCTGGAGAGCTGCTGCCAGTCTGAGTAGACAATGCTGACTTGGATGGACCCAGGGGGGTCTGATTCAGTAGAAGGCAGCTTCATATGTCCATATATCTGGGGCAAGAGGCTCATCCCCCCTCCCCGCACGCTCTGCATTTTCTCTGCCCCCAAGTGGGGAAAGGGGAGCTTGGGGGGGGGGGGAGCCAGGCCCTCAAAATGTGCAACGTTGGCCTTTGTCCCTGGCCAAGCCTGCTGGAGACACTTAGAAACATCCTGGTGACCCCTTTGATTGGGAAACACCCCCCACCGCCGCCATTAGCACAACATACTGGGCGAGCCTTTGGCCCCCCAGCATTCTTCAGCAGGGTTTGATGGAAGCCACAGCTTAGGCCACACATGCAGTCTGCAAGCGAAGTCCCTAGAAAGCTGGCCGGCCTTGCATGGAGAAGTCCCGAAAGACCCTCACTTGCCCCCTGGCCTGGGAGAGAACCTGTTTGGTGTAGTGGTGAAGTGTGCGGACTCTTATCTGGGAGAACCGGGTTTGATTCCCCACTCCTCCACTCACAGCTGCTGGAATGGCCTTGGGTCAGCCCGAGCTCTCTTATCTGGGAGAACCGGGTTTGATTCCCCACTCCTCCACTTATAGCTGCTGGAATGGCCTTGGGTCAGCCAGCGCTCTCTTATCTGGGAGAACCGGGTTTGATTCCCCACTCCTCCACTCACAGCTGCTGGAATGGCCTTGGGTCAGCCAGAGCTCTCTTATCTGGGAGAACCGGGTTTGATTCCCCCCTCCTCCACTTATAGCTGCTGGAATGGCCTTGGGTCAGCCAGAGCTCTCTTATCTGGGAGAACCCGGTTTGATTCCCCACTGCTCCACTTACAGCTGCTGGAATGGCCTTGGGTCAGCCAGAGCTCTCTTATCTGGGAGAACCGGGTTTGATTCCCCACTCCTCCACTTGCAGCTCCTGGAATGGCCTTGGGTCAACCAAAGCTCTCTTATCTGGGAGAACTGGGTTTGATTCCCCAGTCCTCCACTTGCACCTGCTGGAATGGCCTTGGGTCAGCCAGAGCTCTCTTATCTGGGAGAACCGGGCTTGATTCCCCAGTCCTCCACTTGCACCTGCTGGAATGGCCTTGGGTCAGCCATAGCTCTCTTATCTGGGAGAACCGGGTTTGATTCCCCACTCCTCCACTCGCAGCTGCTGGAATAGCCTTGGGTCAGCCAGAGCTCTCTTATCTGGGAGAACCGGGTTTGATTCCCCCCTCCTCCACTTGCACCTGCTGGAATGGCCTTGGGTCAGCCATAGCTATCACAGGAGTTGTCCTTGAAAGTGCAGCTGCTGGGAGAGCCCTCTCAGCCCCACCCAACTCACAGGGTGTCTGTTGTGGGGGAGGATGATATAGGAGATTGTGAGCCCCTCTGAGTCTCTGCTTCAGAGAGAAGGGCGGGGTATACATCTGCTTCTTCTTCCTTCCCTCTGCCTGCCACTGCATCTTATATCAAAAAAGGGCCCTCTCATTCCCGGCCTGTACTTGTTCCTGGTCCCTCCAGAGCCATCGGTGCTTCTGCCTGTGACCTTCTTGGACCCCGACAGCTTTCCTCTCCCTGAAGCATTCCCCCCCCCATCCCCAGGGAAGCAGTTCCAGGATGCTCTTCACCATGCAGAAAATGCATATCGCAACTCAGCGTTTTGCTTGTCAGATGCATTTAGGCAACTCATAAAACACCCTCCATGAGTGCCCGGGCTTCCTTCATGCACCAAATCAGATAGGAAGGTCGAAGCGACAGTCTAGGTATGCACAAGGCTCCCAGGCAACAGCACTGTGGCTGCCATGCCCAAATGTCCCACTTCTGGAGGCTCATCCAAAGGAAGCAAACGCACCCTGGATTGGACCGTTTCCTGTCGCTGAAGGGTTCACAGGAATCTAACATAAATGAGACAGGCCGGCCCATTTTTGCCCTAAAATGTAAGGCCAGGTAGCAGAGAGAGAAACTTTATAAAGGACACAGACAAGCACAATTAAAGAAAAATCCTTAAAATTAAGCATGCTTAAAACGTTAGCACTCATCGGTCTTAAAGGTGCTTTCTTTGTATCTCTCCCATGGGATCCAGGAACTGGGCAAAGGAAGCTCTGGCTCTTTCCTTCCTTTCCCAGGGGATTAGGAAGGGGAGGAGCCTCAGTCAATAGAAGGAAGAGAGGCTTGGCTCAGTAGCTCTGCTGTGCGATTGAGAGAGCCTGGCAAAGCAAACTTTCCCTCTCTCCCCTTCCTCAGCCAATAGCGAAAATAGAGGCTCCTGTGTGACTGAGCAAGCCTGGCAAAGCAAGCTGCGATGCAGAAGGAAGTCAGAGAGAGGGAGAAGCAGACGGCACCCAGTTGCTCAGGGGCCTGATTCATCCCCTGGGCTGCATGTTCAACGTCCACTGTGCCTCCTTCCAGGCAGCAAGCACAGGCTGACACAAGGAGGAAAAGAATCACAGACTCCTAGAGTTGGAAGGGACCTCCAGGGTCATCTAGTCCAACCTCCTGCACAATGCAGGAAACTCACAAACACCTCCCCCTAAATTCACAGGATCCGCATTGCTGTCAGATGGCCATCTAGCCTCCGTGTAAAAACCTCCAAGGAGGGAGAGCCGACCACCTCCCAAGGAGGAAGCCTGTTCCATTGAGGAATCGTTCTGAAGGTCAGGAAGTTCTTCCTAATGTTGAGCCGGAAACCCTTTTGATTTCATTTCAATCCACTGGTTCTGGTCCTACCTTTTGGGGCCACAGAAAACAATTCCACCCCATCCTCTAGAGGGCAGCCCTTCAAGTACTTGAAGATGGTGATCCTATCACCTCTCAGCTGCCTCCTCTCCAGGCTAAACATCCCCAGCTCCTTCAACCTTTCCTCATAGGACTTGGTCTCCAGACCCCTCACCATCTTCATCGCCCTCTTCTGGACCCATTCCAGTTTGTCTATATCCTTCTTAAAATATGGTGCCCAAAATTAAACACGATACTCCAGGTGAGGTCTTCCCAGAGCAGAGTAAAGCGATACCATCACATCACGTGATCTGGACACTCGACTTCTGTTGATACAGCCCAAAATTGCATTTGCCTTTTTAGCCACCGCATCACACTGTTGACTCATGTTCGGCGTATGATCCACTAAGACCCCTAGATCCTTTTCGCACAGACTACTGCTAAGACAAGTCTCCCTCAGCCAGACTGGTGGAGGGGAAAGCACACAGGAGCTCAATCCCTAAGCAAAGCAAAGAGCTCCATCCCTAAGCAATTCCTATTGTAATTTGAAGAAAGCCAGTCTGGTGTAGCAGTGAAGGCTGCGATCTCTAATCTGGGAGAAGCGGGCCTGATTCCCCACTCCTCTTCCACATGCACCTGCTGGTGAGACCTTGGGTCCGTCACAACACTCTGAGTTGTTCTGCTCAAGAGCTCTCAGCCCCACCTGCCTCACAGGGTGTCTGTTGTGGGGAAGGGAAGGGAAAGGAGATGGGGAGCCACTCGGGTAGTGAAGGGCAAGGTATAGACCCCATCGCCTCCTCCTCCTCCTCCCCCTATTAGATCCACCACGGACACCTCCAGCAAAACTCAGCCAGTTCTTTGCTACAATTCAGGGCTTGGGAGCTCCGGGGGTGGGGGAAAGACCCGCCAAGGACCTCGGGCTGCTGCTGCTGGCGCTTCATCCCTTGAACCAGGCCTCCGCAGCCCCCTCCTAAAAAGAGCCGCCCTGCAGCAAAGGGGCTGGCCGCGCCCTCTGCACGTGCGCCGGAGCTCTGCCCGAGCCTTCGCCTCCCTCGCTTTGCTGAGAGAAGCAGATGGTGCTCTGGTGCCACCTGCTGGAGGGGAGCGCGCATGACCAGAGGAAACTGCTGAAATCCAGAGAGCTGATTCGGGAGAGAGGTCGGCGGGACTCAAACCCGGGGCCCGGGCTCAGGGGTGACGCTGCCAGCCTGAGTAGACAGGAACGACTCAGCAGGACCGAGGGTTTGAGTCAGGGGAAGGCAGAGTCATGTATTCATGATGTGTGAGACACTGGCAGCCATGGATAAGCCTCCCGCACCGCTTTTGCCAGGCCTTCTCAAGGGCTCCCATTAGCCCCTGGGTGCTGCTAGCAGACACTTGCAGAAGCAGCAGAAGACTGCAGATTTATTCTCCGCCCTTCTCTCTGAATCAGAGTCACAAAGCGCCTGATAATCTCCTGTATCTTCTCCCCCCACAACAGACACGCTGTGAGGTGGGTGGGGCTGAGGGGGCTCTCACAGCAGCTGCCCTTTCAAGGACAGAGTCTCAGAGCGGCTCACAATCTCCTTTCCCTTCCTCCCCCACAACAGACACCCTGTGAGGCGGGTGGGGCTGAGAGGGCTCTCACAGCAGCTGCCCTTTCTTTTTTTTTTCTTTTTTTTTTCTTTTTTTTTACCAATTTTATTGAAACAAGAAGACACAAAAAAATACAATAACTCACAAACAACGAAACACCAATCACATATAAACACATAAAACAAACAACACACCACCCTATACCATAGCTATCCTCTAACTACATCTACTACAACAACAACTACTACAAATACCCAATCACCCCCCACTGGGAGAAGGAAAGGATTAAACATATAATTGAACAGTATTTATTACTCCGTTATTACTCTTGCTTGATATAGTTACTCCATATCAAAGCCTCTGCTTTTAACCCAGTTATATACATGGTCCCACTCCTCCCGACATTTCTGCACATTTCCACTTCGTAGTCGGGTGGTCATTAAATCAGATTCCGCGGTTTCTAACAACTTAGTAATAAATTCCTCTCTATTAGGAGTTCTGTCTTCCTTCCAGTACTTGGCATATAGAATTCTAGCCGTTGTGACTATGTATAACAGTAGTTTCAACTTTGTCACCGGTAAGTTTTGCCTACAAATATTTATAAGATACAGTTCCGGTACATGTTCCACTTGTATTTTCAAAATTTTTTTGATCCAGATATTTACTTGTGCCCAGTATTTTTTGGCCTTTTTACATTGCCACCATATGTGAAACAGGGATCCTTTAACTTCACTGCACTTCCAGCATTTATTGGAATAAGAAGGGTAGATTTTTGCCAGTCTATCTGGTGTAAGATACCATCTATATACCATTTTATACAAGTTTTCTTTAAGATCTGCAGGCTTTATTAGCTTTATATTTTGTTTCCATAACTTCTCCCATTCTTCCAAGTCTATATTGTATCCAAAATCCTTTAGCCATCGGATCCACGCTTCTTTCACCACCTCGTCTTGCATTTTAATTCGGAGCAGCCAATCATACACCTTGGCAATTAGTTTACCTTTGGACTCTAAAATCAAATCTAATTCAGAATAAGAGTTCACGAACCCTTTCACCTTATCCTTCTGGAATCTTGATCTCAGTTGACATCTTAGCCACCAAGATAGCTTTGACACTTCTTCCTCAATCAGTTCATTCTGATCATTTAACAAATAAGCATAATCCAGTTGACTATCCCAGTCATATAACTTAGGATGCAATGAGGCCTCTATCGGAGAAATCCATTTTGGAGTATAATTATAGTGTACTTTGATCTCATTCCAAACCGTATACAAAGCGCCTGATAATCTCCTGTATCTTCTCCCCCCACAACAGACACGCTGTGAGGTGGGTGGGGCTGAGGGGGCTCTCACAGCAGCTGCCCTTTCAAGGACAGAGTCTCAGCGGCCTTCAATCTCCTTTACCTTCCTCCCCCACAGCAGACACCCTGTGAGGTGGGTGGGGCTGAGAGGGCAACTACGAGAGCTCTGGCTGACCCAAGGCCATTCCAGCAGCTGCCAGTGGAGGAGTGGGGAGTCAAACCCAGTTCTCCCAGATAAGAGTCTGCACACTTCACCACGACACCAAACATCCAAGAGTCCTGACAGAATGTGTTGAAGGCTTTTATGGCTGGAGTCCATTGGTTGTTGTATATCTTCTGGGCTGTGTGGCCATGGTCTTGGCATTGTGAGACCTGATGTTTTGCCAGCAACTGTGACTGGCATCCTCAGAGGTGTAACCCAGAAAACGAGTTCTCTCTGGGTCAAATTGAGAAGTTGGTAGGCAGGTAATTTCTATCTACTCAGGCAGGTGGGATAGAGGTGAGTCATTATCTTGTGGGAGCTTCCTGGGCTGTGACATGGTATTGGAGGAGCTTACTTGGGGGGCGGGATGTTCTATATGGATTGGCTATTGAAATATTAATCTTAGCTGTAGTGCTGTTGCAAGCTGTAGGGCATTTTGCGTTTTTCAGGACTGGAAGCCATGCTCTATTCATTTTTAAACTTCCTTCCTTCCTGTTGAAATTGTGTTTATGTTTATGGATTTCAATGACTTCTCTGTGTAATTTAAGAAGCCATTGAAATCCATAAACATAAACACAATTTCAACAAGAAGGAAGAGAGTTTAAAAAATCAGAATCCTAGAGTTGGAAGGGACCTCCAGGGTCATCTAGTCCAACCCCCTGCACAATGCAGAAAACTCACAAGTGTGGCTGACCCAAGGCCATTCCAGCAGCAGCAAGTGGAGGAGTGGGGAATCAAACCCGGTTCTCCCAGATAAGAGAGCTCTGGCTGACCCAAGGCCATTCCAGCAGGTGCAAGTGGAGGAGTGGGGAATCAAACCCGGTTATCCCAGATAAGAGAGCTATGGCTGACCCAAGGCCATGTTAGCAGCTGCAAGTGGAGGAGGGGGGAATCAAACCCGGTTCTCCCAGATAAGAGAGCGCTGGCTGACCCAACGCCATTCCAGCAGCTGCAAGTGGAGGAGTGGGGAATGAAACCCGGTTCTCCCAGAGAAGAGAGCTCTGGCTGACCCAAGGCCATTCCAGCAGGTGCAAGTGGAGGAGGGGGGAATCCAACCCGGTTCTCCCAGATCAGAGAGTTATGGCTGACCCAAGGCCATTCCAGCAGCTGCAAGTGGAGGAGTGGGGAATCCAACCCAGTTCTCCCAGAGAAGAGAGCTCTGGCTGACCCAAGGCCATTGCAGCAGCTGCAAGTGGAGGAGAAGTGGGGAATCAAACCCGGTTCTCCCAGATAAGAGTCTGCACATTCAACCACTACACCAAACTGACTCTCAGAAGCTGTCATAAGAAAAGGAATGGATCTAAATTTTATTTTTATTTTTTTTATTTGTATCCCGCCCTCCCCCGCCGAAGCAGGCTGTCCAAAATGAGTCCAAAAGCTGGCTGGATCCAACCCGATGGTTCATCTCCTCCCCTGGCTCCCCTTGCAGTTGGATTCTTCCAAGCCCTTCTTAGCAATGGGCTGCCTAGAGGGGGAGCATAAAATTAGAATGGCCCACAGAACAGACCCGTCTCCTCCTGCAAGAATTATAATTGATTCATTGGCAATGGAGCATGAAATAGAATGAATTAAAAATATGTCATCTTAATAGGGATTCATATTGGGGTTGTCATAAAGGCAAGAATCCAGCACGTGTTGTAAAATCCCCATTATTCATTGTCACATTGTGCAATTAGTGCCATCTCTGATCTCCCCAAAATCACAGCGGCTCTGAGGATTTTCTGCTTCAAAAAGCACCAGCATCTAATATGTTCAATGTATGCACAAGGTTAGCAGAGCCCCACCCCACCGCCGAGGACCACAGAATCCCTCTCCCTTGTGACTTTGCCCCTTGAGAGGGAAACGGGACATTTGCAAAGGCATTTCCTATTGCCTGATTCTGGCTGGTCTTTTCAGGACGTTGCTGTAATAACAGCCCACTATGGTTTGCCTTGTTTCTTTTTACCCTGGACAAGAATTCTTCGTGTTCTCTTGCTATTGTTGTTTTTACTCTCTCAAGCTGCTCTTTCCCCACCTGTGGGGTCAGGATGCAAAAGGTGGGCGTGGGCCAGCCCTCCCCAGTGGCTGCTCCAGCCTTCCCGGGGTTCTCTTTTGTATTCTCAGAACTGACCCCAGAGACTGTAGTGTCCTTGTCTTACCTGGTAATTCCCCGCCCCCCCTACACACACACACACACTGCATATACATATTTGCCAAGTAAAACATACCCCAATGGTTACTAGAGAGAGTGCCTTAGAATCTTAGGGGAAATTAGAGGGAGTAATGGAGAATGAGAGGGTGGTCAAAGGGATCTGTTGAGGCTGGGTGAGTGGGCGTCAACGTGGCAGATGAGGTTCAATGTGGCCAAGTGCAAAGTAATGCACATTGGGGCCAAGAATCCCAGCTACAAATACAAGTTGATGAGGTGTGAACTGGCAGAGACTGACCAAGAGAGAGATCTTGGGGTTGTGGTAGATAACTCGCAGAAAATGTCAAGAACGTGTATGATTGCAATAAAAAGGCCAATGCCATGCTGGGAATTATCAGGAAGGGAACTGAAAACAAATCAGCCAGTATCATAATGCCCCTGTATAAATCGATGGTGCGGTCTCATTTGGAGTACTGTGTACAATTCTAGTCACTGCACCTCAAAAAAGATATTATAGCATTGGAAAAAGTGCAGAAAATGGCAACTAGAATGATTAAAGGGCTGGAGCACTTTCCCTATGAAGAAAGGTTAAAACGCTTGGGGCTCTTTAGCTTGGAGAAACGTCGACTGCGGGGTGACATGATAGAGGTTGACAAGAGTATGCATGGGATGGAGAAAATAGAGAAAATACTTTTCTCCCTTTCTCACAACACGAGAAATCGTGGGCATTCAATGAAATTGCTGAGCAGTCGGGTTAAAACGGATAAAAGGAAGTACTTCACCCAAAGGGAATTCACTGCCACAGGAGGTGGAATTCACTGCCACAGGAGGTGGTGGCGGCTACAAGCATAGCCACCTTCAAGAGGGGATTGGATAAAAATATGCAGCAGAGGTCCATCAGTGGCTATTAGCCACAATGTGTATATATATATATGTGTGTGTGTGTTTGTGTGTATTGGCCACTGTGTGATAGTGTTGGACTGGATGGGCCACTGGCCTGATTCAACAGGGCTTTTCTTCTGTTCTTATGTGACACAGAGTGTTGGACTGGAGGGGCCACTGGCCTGATCCAACAGGGCTTCTCTTATGTTCTTATGTGACACAGAGTGTTGGACTAGATGGGCCACTGGCCTGATCCAACACGGCTTCTCTTATGTTCTTATGTAACACAGAGTGTTGGACTGGATGGGCCATTGGCCTGATCCAACAGGGCTTCTCTTATGTTCTTATGTGACACAGAGTGTTGGACTGGAGGGGCCACTGGCCTGATCCAACAGGGCTTCTCTTCTGTTCTTATGTGACACAGAGTGTTGGACTGGATGGGCCATTGGCCTGATCCAACAGGGCTTCTCTTATGTTCTTATGTGACACAGAGTGTTGGACTGGAGGGGCCACTGGCCTGATCCAACAGGGCTTCTCTTCTGTTCTTATGTGACACAGAGTGTTGGACTGGAGGGGCCACTGGCCTGATCCAACAGGGCTTCTCTTATGTTCTTATGTGACACAGTGTTGGACTGGATGGGCCATTGGCCTGATCCAACAGGGCTTCTCTTATGTTCTTATGTGACACAGAGTGTTGGACTGGAGGGGCCACTGGCCTGATCCAACAGGGCTTCTCTTATGTTCTTATGTGACACAGAGTGTTGGACTGGAGGGGCCACTGGCCTGATCCAACAGGGCTTCTCTTCTGTTCTTATGTGACACAGAGTGTTGGACTGGAGGGGCCACTGGCCTGATCCAACAGGGCTTCTCTTATGTTCTTATGTGACACAGAGTGCTGGACTGGAGGGGCCACTGGCCTGATCCAACAGGGCTTCTCTTCTGTTCTTATGTGACACAGAGTGTTGGACTGGATGGGCCATTGGCCTGATCCAACAGGGCTTCTCTTATGTTCTTATGTGACACAGAGTGCTGGACTGGAGGGGCCACTGGCCTGATCCAACAGGGCTTCTCTTCTGTTCTTATGTGACACAGAGTGTTGGACTGGAGGGGCCACTGGCCTGATCCAACAGGGCTTCTCTTCTGTTCTTATGTGACACAGAGTGTTGGACTGGAGGGGCCACTGGCCTGATCCAACACGGCTTCTCTTATGTTCTTATGTAACACAGAGTGTTGGACTGGATGGGCCATTGGCCTGATCCAACAGGGCTTCTCTTATGTTCTTATGTGACACAGAGTGTTGGACTGGAGGGGCCACTGGCCTGATCCAACAGGGCTTCTCTTCTGTTCTTATGTGACACAGAGTGTTGGACTGGATGGGCCATTGGCCTGATCCAACATGGCTTCTCTTATGTTCTTATGTGACACAGAGTGTTGGACTGGAGGGGCCACTGGCCTGATCCAACAGGGCTTCTCTTATGTGACACAGAGTGTTGGACTGGAGGGGCCACTGGCCTGATCCAACAGGGCTTCTCTTATGTTCTTATGTGACACAGTGTTGGACTGGATGGGCCATTGGCCTGATCCAACAGGGCTTCTCTTATGTTCTTATGTGACACAGAGTGTTGGACTGGATGGGCCACTGGCCTGATTCAACATGGCTTCTCTTATGTTCAGGTGCTAAATGTAATCTCCATATGTTGAACTACATGGCTAGCAGTGTTCCCTCTGAGTTACTGTGAGCCAGATCAGTTTTTTAGCCTCTGGCTCACACATTTTGTCTTATGCAGTTGCTGTTTAGTTGCACAGTCGAGTCCGACTCTTTGCGACCCCCTGGACCAAGTCACGCTAGGCCCTCCTGTCTTCCACCATCCTCCGAAGTCTGCTCAAATTCGTGTTAGTTACATCAGTAACACTGTCCAGCCATCTCATCTTTTGCCATCCCTTTCTCCTTTTGCCTTCTGTCTTTCCCAGCATCAGGGTCTTCTCCAGGGAGTGCTCCCTTCTCTTTTGGTAGCCAAAGGATTTGAGCTTCAGCTTCAGCATCTGACCTTCCAGGGAACAGTCTGGGTGGATTCCCTTAGGACTGACTGATTGGATCTTCTTGCAGTCCAAGGGGCTCTCGAGAGTCTTCTCCAGCACCACAGCTCGAAAGCATCTCTTCTGTGCTTGGCCTTCCTTATGGTCCAGCTCTCACAGCCATACATGACTACTGGGAATACCATCGCTTTGACTATACAGACTTTTGTTGGCAGGGTGATGTCTCTACTTTTTATTATACTGCCCAGGCTCACCATAGCTGTCCTCCCAAGGAGCAGAAGTCTTTTGATTTCATGGCTACAGTCACCATCTGCAGTGATCTTGGATCCCAGAAATGTGAAGTCTGTCACTACTTCCGTGTCCTCCCCTTCTATTTGCCAAGGTGTGATGGGGCCGGATGCCATGATCTAAGTTGTTTTGATGCTGAGTTTCAAGCCTACTTCTGTGCTGTCCTCTTTCACCCTCAGCAAGAGGTTCTTTAGGTCCTCCTCACTTTCTGCCATTAAAATTTATGCAGTAGCCAAACTTTCATGCCAGTAGCTCACGAAGTAGAATTTTTGCTCACAAGACTCCGCAGCGTACAGGGTGCGTTAATGGGTGCCAAGGTCATAGTCTGCTCAGGGCACAAAGAAACCCGTGGGCCAGCCCTAGATGGGTCATCACACCAAGTAAATTTGGATTTGTGAGTCTGCATCCCGCAAGGATTGGGAATTTCTGCCTTAAGCTTCTCTGAGAGCCAAGAAAACGGTGGCCAAGATACACCTGAAACAAGAAACGGTGCAGTCCAATATTCCCCCGTTAACCTGAAGGAGGTCTTAACTCCTAATTCCAGGGTGTCAAACTCATTTGTTATGAGGGCTGAATCTGACATAAATGCCCTTTTGTCGGTCTGGGCCATGCGTGTCGTAAGATGTAATGCCAGGTAGTGGCAATATGAACTTTATAAAGGGCACAAACACACTTGAAGGTATTTTTTACTTAAAATACAAATATGCTTAAAAGATCAGGACTCTTGCAATAATTTTATTTAACGCTCTTTGATAACTAACACCTCTTGCTCTTAATTATTATTGCATCAAATCAGGTGCAGAGGAAAGCCCACACTGGCAGGCTGGAGACCCAGCAACCCCCTTCCCCAGCCTGCTCTCATGCAAAGTGCTCTGAGCCTAGGACCCAAGGGAAAGCATGAAATGGCTGGGCATTGGAAGCTGCTCCACACCCCCTTCCAGGCCTACTGAGAGCAGTGGTGGCTTGCTAGGCGATGCTTCTCGAATTATGCACGGAATGGAGACAGTTGACAGACAAACTTTACTTCACTCCCCCCCACACACAAAACAAATGCTAGAGGAGGCCCTCCAGTGAAGCAGATGGGCAGTCACTTCAGGACAGACAAAAGGAAATGTCTCGTGTCATTAATTGTTTCACAGATTAATAAAATTAGCAACCACCTGCAAAAAGAGCCATTGAAAAGCCCCTCTGTGACAGACTGCACTTAACAAATGGTTTCCTAGTGCAGCAGTTTCAGAAATCGGGGGGGGGGGGGAACTCTTCACTGGGAGAGCTTAAGTGACAGGCTGCTCCCTCCCCCCACCTTCTTTGATTGGCCAGCACTGGCTGAGGAGAACTGTGCCTTTCGCTGACTTCAGAAACAGCCTGTTGCAAAATGGGAGAGCTAATAAGAAGGAGCCTGTCCCAAGAGCAGACTGCTGCTCCTCTGGCCACAGGCACAGCACAGCAAAAGCAAAAGCCCCAACAACACATTGCAACCAGCAGACCCCACATGGCTCTAAACAGGGCAGCCAAACTTGCTTAATGCAAGAGCCACATAGGATAAACATCAGATGTTTCAGAGTCACAAGACAGGAGGGAGGGAGGGAGGGAGGGAGGGAGGGAGGGAGGGAGGGAGGGAAGGAAGGAAGGAAGGAAGGAAGGAAGGAAGGAAGGAAGGAAGGAAGGAAGGAAGGAAGGAAGGAAGGAAGGAAGGAAGGAAGGAAGGAAGGAAGGAAGGAAGGAAGGAAGGAAGGAAGGAAGGAAGGAAGATGGGGCAAGAGGGAGGGAGAAGTGGAAAAAAGGGCTTTAATTTTAAATGTATTTCTAAGCTGCTGGCTGGCTTGGCAAAATGATTTGAAGAGACAAATGCATTCTTCCAAGTTGGCTGGCGGGGTTGTGGGGACTTTGAGAGCCACACAATAAATGCGAAAGAGCCGCATGTGACTTCTGAGCCAGTCTGGCCACCCCTGCTCTAAACTTCGGCCTCCAAAACAGCCACCTCTTTCTGGGTCTTGCTCTGCATTTTCTGAAGAATCCCCTCGCCCTCCTGAGAAGTGGTCTTCAGGGACTCCCTCACTCTGGGGTGCTCTCTTCCCAAAGGAGAAGGCAGGGGAAGGCTTGGCTTTTTCTCTCATTCCCACAGACAAACAGAGAGAGATCAAGTCTCCAAGGAAACAGCAGAGCAGAACAACATCCTGTCCCTCTGAAGAAATGTGCCTTCACACCAAAGCTTAGGCCTGGAACAAAACTTTCTTGGTCTTGCCACAGACTCAGCCAGTGGAGGGAAGGGAGGGGCACCGTCTGTCTCTTCCGTGTCGCAGCAGCCCCAGAGAAGAAAGCAGGATTCTGCAGCAGGAGGGAGTCAGCTGCTCAGGGGCCAGGTAGGAACGGTGCGAGGGCCGGATATGGCCCGTGGGCCGTACGTCTGATGCCCTTGCTCTAGGCCTCTTCTGGCCTCCATGACTCTATGATCCTTGGCATTCACAGCGCTTCCTAGACTGCTCTAGGAGATTGCTCAGGATTGCCCCAAGAAGGCACAGCTTCAAAGAGGAGTCTGTGGGTCTGCCTGGGCACGAGGGGGGGGGGGTCATTACAAATGAAGCAAAAAACCGTCCTCTCTGGGACCTGCCTGTGCCGCCCCTCCCCCAACATATCCCAGAATCCTCCGTAACACATAATGGCTCCTCAGATCATGTTGATGTGGGAAAGGAGGCGGAAAGGGTGGAAGCTCTGAGCTACAACAAAACAAGGCCTGTGCCTTCTCCCAGAAACCCCCTCCCCAAAAACCACCCCCAACACTCTGGTTCCCCTGCCAGGTGGCTGGCCCCACACTCGCTTGGAGAAGCCGTCTGACGGCAATGAAGGTGGCTTCTCTCGCCCCTTGGCCTGCTCTGGGGGGGCAGGGGTGCCTCCAAGATTCGGGGGCCTGCTGAGCCAGGCCCACTTGGGGGGCAGCCCCTTCCATTTCCAGCAGTCACAGAAACAGGAGGGACGGTGGCTCAGTGGTAGAGCATCTGCTTGGGAAGCAGAAGGTCCCAGGTGCAATCCCCGGCATCTCCAAAAAAGGGTCCAGGCAAATAGGTGTGAAAAACCTCAGCCTGAGGCCCTGGAGAGCCGCTGCCAGTCCGAGAAGACAAGACTGACTTTGATGGACTAAAGGGTCTGATTCAGTAGAAGGCAGCTTCACATGTTCAAACAGCTACGGCAGCTCCTCCTCCCTCCTGCCACGGGATCCAGCTGCTCCAAATTTGGTACTAAACCCCTCAAATTCTGCAACTGGGACAAGGTCATCACACAAGCCTTAAACTTGATTTCCAGCTTTTCGCAAAATCTGGGCTTTGCTCTCCAGACTCCATCCCACCAGAGGGGAGGGGCCACGAGGGAATCTTGCCCAGGTTAACAGCAGCGAGGGACACTTTTCCCAAGCCAGGCCTCAGCAAAGAAACAGCACTGCCCCCCCGGCCCCAATAAAATCTCCCACACTGTCATATCCTTTCAGATTTTACACAGGAAGATTTGGAGGTTGTTTTTCCAAGGGCAGCTTCCATGCCCATGATTCAGACGGAATCATCAGGCTGCACGTCTGCGGCTCCCCCTTCCCCACCTACGCATGTCCTTCTGGCTCTTCTTCCTGGGGGGCACTCAAGGAGGCTGCTCCTTCCCACCCCCAACGCCCGGGGGTCCACTGGTGGCCAGAAAGAAGCCCCCCGGAGAGGTAAGGGGGGGTGGCAGCCTTGCCAGCTGGCCTGGGACCAGGAGGCAGTGGAGGCAGGTTCCTGGCACACCCCCAGGGGGGCCACAGGGCTCAGATCACCCCCCTCCCCGCTGGCTGGCCCTGAAGGGCTCACTGAGAGGCCCAGGGAGGTGAGGGGTCTTGCTGCTAGGAGAGGGGGAGCACCCGCACATTCATGGGGGCTCAAGTTCTTGAGTTGTGCTCCACTGCAAAGAGGAAGCAGCTCCCGACACCAGAGCCAGATCAACAGCAGGAGTCTTGGGTTTTGCCACATCTTTGTCTTTGCAAGTGAGGTGCGACCCACGCAGTCAGCGACAGCACAGCCTCCCTGGGCTCTCATCAAAGGTTCGTGTGGAGCCAGCACTGGCAGCCCCCAAGCCAGAGGCCGGCAGTCGGGCCCTGGGCTCTGCGCAAGCACCCCCGGGTGGCCCCAGCTGCCCGAGAGGCTCCCCTCTGCCCCACAGCCATCATCTCCAGTCACGGGGAAGGGCAGCCTGGTCCTCTTTGGACACTCTTCTGCACTCCCCCCAGGGCCTGAGACCCCCGCACTGAAGCTGTGAGTCGCCGCCTGCTCTTCCGGACGCCTGCTGGCAGGACGGAGCCCCCGGGAGGCATCCCTCGCCCGGCTGGGGCTAGAGGGCCAGCAGCTACTCCGCCTGGTCGGGGACAGCAACAATGTGGCCCCCGTGGGCAGGTCAGGCCGCCTTGTGGTCCGGGTGGCTCTTCAGCTTGTGGAACTTGACGCTGTCCAGCTTCTCAAAGCGCTTGCCGCAGTGCTCACAGGTGAAGTTGTAGTGGACGTCTGAGGTGTGCTTCTTCATGTGCCAGTTGAGAGAGGCCCGCTGCCGGCACTGGTAGCCACAGATCTCGCACCTGCAGGGGGGGGGAGAGTCAGCAGAAGCAGCAGAGGGGCCCCAGGCTGCCCTTCTTGACCACTGAGCTGGAGAAGAGGGGGTGGAGGACTGAGATGGAGCCCTGCCTGCCTACCATTGGCCAGCAGGTTCTGGGGCGTGGGGAGAGGTGTGTGTGGGTAAGTTAATATTCCCAAATCTGCAACTTTGTGTTTCGTTTCTGAAGGAGACCATCAGCGGGGGAAGCAGGGGTCACGGGTGGAAGACACAATCAACAGAAAAGTCCTCTGGACCAACAAGGAGCCATCTAGCACAGCATCCTGTCCCACACAGAGGCCAACCAGTTCCTCTGGAGGGCCAAGAAAAGGGCAGAGAGCCTGAGGCCTTCCCCTGAGAAGAACCTCAGAAGAGCCTGGCTGGGTCAGGGAGGGTCCATCTAGTCCAGCCTCCTGTCTCACACAGTGACCAGCCAGTTCCTCTGGAGGGCCAAGAAAAGGGCAGAGAGGCTGAGGCCTTCCCCTGAGAAGAACCTCAGAAGAGCCCTGCTGGGTCAGACCAGGGAGGGTCCATCTAGTCCAGCCTCCTGTCTCACACAGTGGCCAACCAGTTCCTCTGGAGGGCCAAGAAAAGGGCAGAGAGGCTGAGGCCTTCCCCTGAGAAGAACATCAGAAGAGCCCTGCTGGGTCAGGGAGGGTCCATCTAGTCCAGCCTCCTGTCTCACACAGTGGCCAACCAGTTCCTCTGGAGGGCCAACAACAGGGCAGAGAGGCCGAGGCCTTCCCCTGAGAAGAACATCAGAAGAGCCCTGCTGGGTCAGGGAGGGTCCATCTAGTCCAGCCTCCTGTCTCACACAGTGGCCAACCAGTTCCTCTGGAGGGCCAAGAAAAGGGCAGAGAGGCTGAGGCCTTCCCCTGAGAAGAACATCAGAAGAGCCCTGCTGGGTCAGGGAGGGTCCATCTAGTCCAGCCTCCTGTCTCACACAGTGGCCAACCAGTTCCTCTGGAGGGCCAACAACAGGGCAGAGAGGCTGAGGCCTTCCCCTGAGAAGAACGTCAGAAGAGCCCTGCTGGGTCAGACCAGGGAGGGTCCATCTAGTCCAGCCTCCTGTCTCACACAGTGGCCAACCAGTTCCTCTGGAGGGCCAACAACAGGGCAGAGAGGCCGAGGCCTTCCCCTGAGAAGAACCTCAGAAGAGCCCTGCTGGTCAGACCAATGAGGGTCCATTTAGTCCAGCCTCCTGTCTCACACAGTAGCCACCCAGTTCCTCTGGAGGGCCAACAACAGGGCAGAGAGGCCGAGGCCTTCCCCTGAGAAGAACATCGGAAGAGCCCTGCTGGGTCAGACCAGGGAGGGTCCATCTAGTCCAGCCTCCTGCCTCACAGTGGCCAGCCAGTGCCTCTGGAGGGCCAACAAACAGAACCCAGAGGCCGAGGACTTCCCCCTGATGTTGGCTCCTGGCTCTGGGATTCAGAAGACGACTGTTTCTAAACTTGGTGGTTCGCATCAGACACCATGGCTGGTAGCCACTTACAGATGCATCCGCCATTTCCTGTGTTGCTCCACACAGAGCTGCAGGAATTGCTGTCAACCACCTCAAGGCAGGCCAGATGCTTGTGCAGGAGTAATTTCCCAAACACAGTTCATTCTTGAGCCCCATGTGGCGAGCAGGACCTTTGAGGGCTGGCGTTCTGGCTCCAAAAGGCCTTTTCAGCCCACTCCTCCACTCAGTGGATGGGAAGGCTCTCCACCACATCCTGCAGCGGGACAGAGTCCACAACCAGCAAGGCCTCCTCTGGTCCCTCTCGGGACGCCTGTCTTGCCCTGACACCCCCCCCGGCCTTCTTCTCCTGTCCATCCTGCGCTACCCACAAGCCCTCTGAAGCCCCAGGCAGCTTCTGCCACCCTCCCCACGCCTCCTCCTGCCAGATGTGCCCTTTGGTGAACCCTGGCATCGTAGGAAAGCAAGGAAGTTTCTGATTTAACACCTGACTTGACTCTGCGCTCTAAAAGGGCCAGAGCGATGCCAGGCTCCGGCCACGTCACCTCTTCTGTCAGGCAGGGGTCAACGACCTCACTCACTCTGGGGGTCAGGCACAGGAGAACGGCCTTCTCTCCCTCCCTCCCTCCCCCACCCTCCCGGGCACTCACTGTAGAGGGGTCTCCCCTGTGTGTGTTCGGCGGTGGACTTCCAGGTGGTTCTTCCTCTTGAAGGATTTGCCACACGTCTCACAGGTGAACTCGCGGACTCCTGTATGGAAGGAGAAAGGAAACAGATCAGCCTCTCTGAGAAGGGCGGATCTCACCAGGAGGCCTCTTTGCTGGAACACACCAAGCCTTTTGCTATGAGTTCAGCCGCAAGAGACGGCCTGGGGAGGCAGCGCTGCCCAGCAGCTCAGGGCCGTTCCAGAGGATGGCCCTCCCCCCACAAAGGCCCCACAGGTCTCACACTTCACAAGCCAAGGCTCCAGGTCTACCACACTGTGTGAGGCGGGAGGCTGGACCAGGCGCACCTGGCCACCACAACTCAAAAAAGATATCATAGCATTGGAAAACGTGCAGAAAAGGGCAACTAGAATGATTCAAGGGTTGGAACACTTTCCCTATGAAGAAAGGTTAAAATGCTCGGAGCTCCTGAGATTGGAGAAACGTCAACTGCGGGGTGACATGAGAGGGGTTGACAAGATTATGCACGGGATGGAGAAAGTAGAGAAAGGACTTTTCTCCCTTTCTCACAATACAAGAACTCATGGGCATTCAATGAAATTGCCAAGCAGTCGGGTTAGAACAGATAAAAGGAAGTCCTTCACCCAAAGAGTGATTAACATGTGGAATTCACTGCCACAGGAGGTGGTGGCGGCTACAAGCATAGACAGCTTCAAGAGGGGATTGGATAAAAATATGGAGCAGAGGTCCATCAGTGGCTATTAGCCACAGTGTATTGTTGGAACTCTCTGTCTGTGACAGTGATGCTCTGTATGCTTGTGCTTTGGCGGGGGGGGGGGCACAGTGAGAGGGCTTCTAGTGTCCTGGCCCCACTGGTGGACCTTCTGATGGCACCTGGGTTTTTTGGCCACTGTATGACACAGAGTGTTGGACTGGAGGGGCCACTGAATGCAGAATCATTTGCCTCAGACAGACCCCACAGCTCAGAGAACGTGGGCAGAGGCCTCAGGGACCCCAAGAATTTGGGTGTTTAGGATGGACAGACCACCAGTAGGACCTTTGGACACTAGACCATTTGAGGGGGGATGGCTCCATCAAGGGCCCTGAGCCATGGTCTCTCAATGGAACCTGTATCCTGAAAAGTGGTGCCCATTAGAATGCCAGCACCCGGCCGGGGCCTCCAGCAACCTCTGCCCAGCCACTGGGGGAAACGAGGGCTTTTCTCATATTCTGAAGACCAAAGGTTGTGCTCTCAGACTTTTACACCACACTTTGTCGAGATATACTTGATGTGGGTGCACGCACTCTCATGTCTGCTTCTGCTCTAGCTGATCTTGATTTGTGCCACTCAGTGATTCACCCCAAAAAATTAGGAGGAAGAATCAAGAGCAAGTGCAACTTGCCCAGCCAAGCTTTACCCATTTGAATACTTAGACCAGATGATTAAGAGGAAGGGACGGTGGCTCAGTGGCAGAGCATCTGCTTGGCAAGCAGAAGGTCCCAGGTTCAATCCCCGGCATCTCCAACTAAAAGAGTCCAGGCAAGTAGGCGCGAAAAACCTCAGCTTGAGACCCTGGAGAGCTGCTGCCAGTCTGAGTAGACAAGACTGACTTTGAGGGACCCAGGGGGGGTCTGATTCAATAGAAGGCAGCTTCATACGTTCATATATGTTGGGGAGCGACGGTGGCTCAGTGGCTGAGCATCTGCTTGGTAAGCAGAAGGTCCCAGGTTCAATCCCCAGCATCTCCAACTCAAAAGGGTCCAGTCAAGTAGGCGCGAAAAACCTCAGCTGGAGACCCTGGAGAAAGAGCCGCTGCCAATCTGAGTAGACAAGACTGATTTTGATGGACCAAGGAGGATCCGATTCAGTAGAAGGCAGCTTCATATGTTCTGTTGTTAGGGGAGGGATGGTGGCTCAGTGGCGGAGCATCTGCTTGGCATGTACAAGGTCCCAGGTTCAATCCCCGGCATCTCCAGCTAAAAAGAATCCAGGCAATAGGTGTGGAAAACCTCAGCTGGAGACCCTGGAGAGCTGCTGCCAGTCTGAATAGACAAGACTGACTTTGATGGACCAAGGAGTGTCTGATTCAGTAGAAGGCAGCTTCATAGGGGAAAGACGGTGGCTCAGTGGTAGAGCATCTGCTTGGTAAGCAGAAGGTCCCAGGTTCAATTCCTGGCATCTCCAAAAAAGGATCCAGGCAAATAGGTGTGAAAAACCTCAGCTTGAGATCCTGGAGAGCTGCTGCCAGTCTGAGTAGACAATACTGACTTGGATGGACCCAGGGGGGTCTGATTCAGTAGAAGGCAGCTTCATATTTGTTCAAGAGGCCTTGGGACAGCTCTTTATTCTGGCTCACAGAGAGAACTGGACACAAACTCGGGAAGCACGGGAAGCACAAGGAGTCCTATTCCTGGTGCTTAAATCGTTTGCTCACTGGAGTGCAGCCACCCACCTTCTCAACCCTCTGGAGCCTTCCCAGATGTTGGCAGCCTTTCTTGCCTGGGCCTGCCCCCCCCCCGCCTTGAGAGCACTCAAAGATTCAGGGGGGGTGCAGGCCCCCCTCCCAACTCCTACTCTCCCATCAGAAGGGAGAAAGCAAGTCCGTAAGAACCTAAAAGAAGCCATGTTGGATCAGACCAATGGCCCATCCAGTCCAACACTCTGTGTCACACAGTGGCCAAAAAAAACAGGCGCCATTAGGAGGTCCATCAGTGGGGCCAGGACACTAGAAGCCCTCCCACTGTGCCCGCCCCCCCAAGCACCAAGAATACAGAGCATCATTGCCGCAGACAGAGAGTTCCATCTCTACCCGGTGGCTAATAGCCACGGATGGACCTATGCTCCAGATGTTTATCCATTTGGTGCTACTCCTGGGACACAGCCAAAGACCTGCTAGGTGTCACGTTCTCAGAACACTAGGACTGGCTACACACCTGAGTGAATTATCATGTGTCTGCGGAGGTGATTAGACAGGTAGAACTTCTTGCCACAGCCGGGGTGAGGGCACACCTTCGTCTTCCCTTTCCGATGAACAAGGTTGACGTGATTCTGAAGGCAGAAAGGAGAGAGAAATGCACACAAGGATGTTGCTGGGGAAGGTCTCCTGCTCCCATCACCAAGAAACCTGGAGTCTCCCCCCACCCCCCAGCTGCAGTTCAGCAGCTGGCAGAGAAGCCGTGGGGCTTGAGGAAGTGCTGTGTGGCTCAGGCTGTGCCAAGGGCTTCCTTTGAAGGGAAGGGGAACATTAGCTAGAAGCGGCCCTATTTGGGCTTGCCTCCACCCCCCATGCCTGACCAAAAGGGAGAGGTGAGGGGCCACTGGCTGAGCTGGCCCAAAGGGAAGGCTGCTTTGGCGTCTGATCAGACTTCTTCCACCTCGGGGCACAGCGGGGAAGTCAGAAGCACCAGGCAGAGACACCCCACCTGGAAACTGCTAAGTGCTACGTAGACCTGGGTACATCCTTCATAGGGACAGTGGAACATCTCCAGCAGCCCATCTGCATCCATCATGCGGCCCCGCTTGCTCCGCCTCCTCCTACGGGAGACAGAAGAGAGGGAAGTCACACAGCGGGGCCATCCGGGAAGCCCAAACGGAAGCAGCTAATCCACCTCTTGCCCTAGCAGCAAATCCCTCCTGCCCACGACAAAGAGGCTGCAAGCCGAGAACTCAGGCATGTGGCAGCCAGTCTAGTGTCCCAAAGAGCAATCTGCTCAGAACCCTTTTTGAGAGCTGCAGAGAAGAGCGAAAAGATGCAGGAACCAGACAGGGGAAGAAGAAGAAGATATTGGATTTATATCCCGCCTTCCAATCCAAAGAGTCTCAAAACAGCTCACAATCTCCTTTCCCTTCCTCCCTCCCTCCCCCCACAACAGACACCCTGTGAGGTAGATGAAGATATTGGATTTATATCCTGCCCTCCACTCCGAAGAGTCTCAGAGCGACTCACAATCTCCTTTCCCTTCCTCCCCCACAACAGACATCCTGTGAGGTAGATGCAGATATTGGATTTATATCCTGCCCTCCACTCCGAAGAGTCTCAGAGCGACTCACAATCTCCTTTCCCTTCCTCCCCCACAACAGACACCCTGTGAGGTAGATGAAGATATTGGATTTATATCCCGCCCTCCACTCCGAAGAGTCTCAGAGCGGCTCACAATCTCCTTTCCCATCCTCCCCCACAACAGACACCCTGTGAGGTAGATGAAGATATTGGATTTATATCCCGCCCTCCACTCCGAAGAGTCTCAGAGCGGCTCACAATCTCCTTTCCCTTCCTCCCCCACAACAGACACCCTGTGAGGTAGATGAAGATATTGGATTTATATCCCGCCCTCCACTCCGAAGAGTCTCAGAGCGGCTCACAATCTCCTTTCCCTTCCTCCCCCCACAACAGACACCCTGTGAGGTAGATGAAGATATTGGATTTATATCCTGCCCTCCACTCCGAAGAGTCTCAGAGCGGCTCACAATCTCCTTTCCCTTCCTCACCCCACAACAGACAACCTGTGAGGTAGATGAAGATATTGGATTTATATCCCGCCCTCCACTCCGAAGAGTCTCAGAGCGTCTCACAATCTCCTTTCCCTTCCTCCCCCACAACAGACACTCTGTGAGGTAGGTGAAGATATTGGATTTATATCTTGCCCTCCACTCCGAAGAGTCTCACAGCAGCTCACAATCTCCTTTACCTTCCCCCCGCCACAACAGACACCCTGTGAGGTAGATGAAGATACTGGATTTATATCCCGCCCTCCACTCCGAAGAGTCTCAGAGCGGCTCACAATCTCCTTTCCCTTCCCCCCCCCCACAACAGACACCCTTTGAGGTAGATGAAGATATTGGATTTATATCCCGCCCTCCACTCCGAAGAGTCTCAGAGCGGCTCACAATCTCCTTTCCCTTCCTCCCCCACAACAGACACTCTGTGAGGTAGATGAAGATATTGCATTTATATCCCACCCTCCACTCCGAAGAGTCTCAGAGCAGCCCACAATCGCCTTTCTCTTCTTCCCCCACAACAGACACCCTGTGAGGTGGGTAGGGCTGTGAGAGCTCTCACAGCAGCTGCTCTTTCAAGGACAACTCCTGCGATAGCTCTGGCTGACCCAGGGCCATTCCAGCAGGTGTAAGTGGAGGAGTGGGGAATCAAACCCGGTTCTCCCAGATAAGAGAGCTCTGGCTGACCCAAGGCCATTCCAGCAGCTGCAAGTGGAGGAGTGGGGAATCAAACCCGGTTCTCCCAGATAAGAGAGCTCTGGCTGACCCAAGGCCATTCCAGCAGGTGCAAGTGGAGGAGGGGGGAATCAAACCCGGTTCTCCCAAATAAGAGAGCTCTGGCTGATCCAAGGCCATTCCAGCAGCCACAAGTGGAGGAGTGGGGAATCAAACCCGGTTCTCCCAGATAAGAGAGCTATGGCTGACCCAAGGCCATGCTAGCAGGTGCAAGTGGAGGAGTGGGGAATCAAACCCGGTTCTCCCAGATAAGAGAGCTCTGGCTGACCCAAGGCCATTCCAGCAGATGCAAGTGGAGGAGTGGGGAATCAAACCCAGTTCTCCCAGATAAGAGAGCTCTGGCTGACCCAAGGCATTTCCAGCAGCTGCAAGTGGAGGAGGGGGGAATCAAACCTAGTTCTCCCAGATAAGAGTCTGCTCACTTAACCACTATGGCTGACCCAAGGCCATTGCAGCAGGTTCAAGTGGAGAAGTGGGGAATCAAACCTGGTTCTGCCAGATAAGAATCTGCACACTTAACCACTACACCAAATTGGCTCCTGGACGGGAGGGGCGGGGCTTCCAGGCGTCATCTGTCAAACTGGTTGAGTCTTCTAGAGGGGCTGATGTGGAAGTTTAAGCCTGCAGGCTGTGGCCGTTTTTCAGAGCCCTTCCCCCCCCCTCCCCCACACACAGGGGCCTGCACAAAGCCCTCCGGCTCACTCACTTCTCCGGTTCCTTTGGGATTTCGTAGATAATGGAGGACCCGTGGGTGCCCTCTGCCTCCTCCTCCACAGGTGCAGGCTCTGGCTCTCCAACCACACCGTCACCGGCTTCCTCTGAGTCACAGGGGGCGTCCATTTCTGCCGGGGGCAAAGGCTCCTCTTTTTTGAGCTCCAGCAGCTCCTCATTTTCTGACAAAAACAGAATGCAGGAGATGTGAGAGCTGTGCTGGGGCCAGGAATCCAGCCCCCTGCAGTGGAGGCCAATTCAAAAGGCATCCTCCAGGGCACCCTTGAGCCTTCTTTCTATGCCTGTCAGTTTTCCTGTTACATTCAGTTATGTGTTTTAAGCTCCACGCTTCTCCAGCAACTGGCCCTGAGTTTCATTTTTAAAGCGTTGCCTCTTTCTTACAAAAAATGTACACACATCGCCTATGGGCCTTCTCTGTTGTGGCCCCCATCTCGTGGAACGGCTTGTCCAAGGAGCGCAGGAAGGCTCCCCCTCTCTCCCGCCTTCCCACAAAATATGCCAGGCTTTCCTGTGCTAACTAAGCGGTTCAGAGAGCACATTTTATATTTAAAAAGGAACATTTCAGAGGGGCAACTGCATGGCAGCTGACTCACACGGGCCGAAACCAGGCCTGGACTTCTGATGCCGCTGGTGCTTTAAGAGCTACGGCTGGTCCCTCCTCCGAGACACAGAGCGTCCTTCCTTTGGCCTGAGAAGTGAAAGCCGTTTATTTATGACGCTCCTGCAGGGGAACCAGGGCTTGGCAAGAAGCCTTTTCCTCACAGCAGCCCAATTTGGCCTCTATGGAGACTGACTTGCAGAAAGCAGAGGGGTTCCAAGGAAGGACAGCCAGCTCTCTGGGCCCTCCCTCATCCCCAGAGAGGCTCACTCAGCGAGGAGCTACAGCCGGGCCTCTGAGTGCCAACAAACATGGAATCATAGAGCTGGAAGGGTCGCCGCCTAGCCCATTGAAGTATGGAGAGGACGGCTGGTGGTGGCAGCTACCTTTTTTGGTTCCTGTGTACTCCACAACCTCCGCGGTGCTCAGCTGCCTGCTCTCGGGCTCCGTCTGCGTGTAGGCCGCCACGCCCTCCATCACGGTGCAGGGCAGCTCCTCCCCTCCGGCGCTGGTGACGTTCAGCTGGATCCCCTCGGCAGCCAGGGCGTCGTAGCCGGGTCCAGCGATGATGATCACCTGCGAGCCCTGCATCACGCCCTGCACGGGGCAGCTGGCCACCACCTCCCCCAGCGCCTCCTGCGCCACGTTCTCGAAGAGAGTCCCATGGCTGGAGCCCATCTGCAGAGGGACAGGCACGCACACCACCGTCTCCATGGCCTCTGGGCTGCCGAGTGGCGGGTTGTGGCACAGGCCGGAGCCCTGCTCTGCCGTCAGGTTCTCGATGTGCTGCTCAAAGGGAATGTGGATGCCCTCCTGGGTGATGAGCCCGCTGGCGCTCTCCCCTTCTGCCTCTCCCTCTCCCAGGGGGGGCGGCTGCTGCCCTCCATGGCCTTTGGTCTTCTGGCGCGCCGGCTGCTCCTCCGACTCCGAGCTGGAACTTGCGTCTGAAGAGCCTGAGCTTCCAGCCCCTGTGCCGTTGCCAACTGCAAGGTCAAATCAAAGAACAGAACATCAGCAGGAAAGCCAGCAGGCCCATGGCAGGCTCAGACCCACTGACCCGGCAGCCCAAAGCATCAGGCCTTGCTGAATAAAACTTCTCTGCTCCACCCCACCGGTAGATCTGCTGGTGAAAATATCTCTGCTTCACCCCTCCTTTAAGGCTCAGGACCAGGGTTCCCTCTAAGGTGAGTCAGTGTGAGCAGGCTCACAGTTTTTTAGCCTCCGGCTCACACATTTTTGTCTCAGCTCAGGAAAAATGGCCCCAGAGCAAACTAATTTATGCCGGAGCTCACAACTTTAATACTAGTAGCTCACAGCTTTAATGCCAGTTGCTCATGAAGTAGAATTTTTGCTCACAAGACTCAGCAGTTCAGAAGAAGATGACGACTGCAGATATATACCCCGCCCTTCTCTCTGAATCAGAGCAGCTTACAGTCTCCTTTATCTCCTTTCCCCACAACAGACACCCTGTGAGGTGGGTGGGGCTGAGAGGGCTCTCACAGCAGCTGCCCTTTCAAGGACAACCTCTGCCAGAGCTATGGCTGACCCAAGGCCATTCAAGCAGGTGCAAGTGGAGGAGTGGGGAATCAAACCCGGTTCTCCCAGATAAGAGAGCTCTAGCTGACCCAAGGCTATTCCAGCAGGTGCAAGTGGAGGAGTGAGGAATCAAACCCGGTTCTCCCAGGTAAGAGAGCTCTGGCTGACCCAAGGCTATTCCAGCAGGTGCAAGTGGAGGAGTGAGGAATCAAACCCGGTTCTCCCAGATAAGAGAGCTCTGGCTGACCCAAGGCTATTCCAGCAAGTGCAAGTGGAGGAGAGAGGAATCAAACCCGGTTCTCCCAGATAAGAGAGCTCTGGCTGACCCAAGGCCATTCCAGCAGGTGCAAGGGGAGGAGTGGGAATCAAACCTGGTTCTTCCAGATACGAGTCCGCGCACTTCACCACTACACCAGACTGGCTCTAGAGGGTGTCTTGGTCAGGGCTGTATACAATCCCCAAAATTCCAAACACACAAACACACGCAAACTCCCATTCCCTCCTCTCCTGCTACAAGTGCCCTCCCTCGTGTCGTTCCCACAAAACCTGCCCCCCTACACAGGCAGTGAATGCAGCGGGACAGCCTTGCCCTGCAGAAGGGCCCCTCCTTGCCTGGCTTCTCTATGGCCCCTGCTCCTCCTACTGCAAGATCAGACCCCAGGAGGAACATTTCAAAGCGGAGATCTCCTCCGGCTCACCACTTTCACACTCGTTTTCAGAGTCGCTGAGTGGCTTCAGGGGAGAGTGCAGGTCCTGGAAGTAACGGTGTCCGGCTTCACACTGCCACACGGCAGTCGTGTACATGCCAAAGGTAGGATCCAGCTCAGAGAGGTGCGGCTCATAGGGGCAGCGGTTCTTGTGGTCTTCATACCAGATCACGGTGTTTTTCAGGCAGTTGACATTCCGCCTTCTTCCTTGGGAAGTGGGGAAGGGGAGAGAAGGAGGAAAAGAATGTGAGTCTGAGCAACACAGAATGGAAGGGAGCACTGAATGGTAGTGGAAGACAGAGAGCTCTGAATGTGGAATGTGTCCGCACACCCTGCCAAGTAGACTTGCTCTCAAAGGAGCACTAGCCAAGTCCTTTCTGCTCAAACACATGACTGCAGATGACTGGGGAAGGCAATGGCAAACCACCTCGTCTTCTAAAAAGGAGACATCTCTCACACTACCAGGGAAACCTGAATCCATTTCCCGGTTCAAGCGGATCTTCCCCCAGCTAACACAAGCCAGTAACTTCATACAAACTATGGCCTATATATACTTTAACAAAACCAAAACTCGATTTACATTAGAAAAGTAATTCTGAAGTCAAGAGGCGTTCCGTCCTATCCAGAATCAATACAGGGCTTAGCAGAAGCAACCCATCACAGCATCATCCACTGCATGCTTATTTTTAAGACATTTCAAATTCTGTAAAATGTACTCCTATGAAAATATGCCATCTTTGCACCAAATACAACTCACTTTGGTTATCTTTCCCCTTGTATATTTTTTTCTTTGCTAAGTGTATTCTAAAAGATCTTTAGAGAGCTCTGCTTCCAAGTGTAATTGATTTGCCATCCATGGTTTTTTCCCCCAAAGCCTCTATATATGAACATCTGAAGCTGCCTTATGCTGAATCAGACCCTCAGTCCACCAAAGTCAGTGTTGTCTACTCGGACTGGCAGCGGCTCTCCAGGGTCTCAAGCTGAGGTTTTTCACACCTATTTGCCTGGACCCTTTTTTGGAGATGCCAGGGATTGAACCTGGGACCTTCTGCTTACCAAGCAGATGCTCTCCCACTGAGCCACCATCTCTCCCCAGAAGGTTTTGGGAGATCCATTGTTCATATGAACATATGAAGCTGCCTTCTACTGAATCAGACCCCCTTCGCTCCATCAAAGTCAGTCTTGTCTACTCAGACTGGCAGCGGCTCTCCAGGGTCTCAAGCTGAGGTTTTTCACGCCTACTTGCCTGGACCCCTTTTAGTTGGAGATGCCGGGGATTGAACCTGGGACCTTCTGCTTACCAAGCAGATGCTCTCCCACTGAGCCACCGTCTCTCCCCTGAAGGTTTTGGGAGATCCATTGTTCATATGAACATATGAAGCTGCCTTCTACTGAATCAGACCCCCTTCGCTCCATCAAAGTCAGTCTTGTCTACTCAGACTGGCAGCGGCTCTCCAGGGTCTCAAGCTGAGGTTTTGCATGCCTACTTGCCTGGACCCTTTTGAGTTGGAGATGCCGGGGATTGAACCTGGGACCTTCTGCTTACCAAGCAGATGTTCTCCCACTGAGCCACTGTCCTCAATCACGAAGCCACTATCACTCTAAAAGTGGTATCTTGGTGCAAAGCAAGGTGGCAGCCCTGAAGGCTTTGGAAGCCCAGCTGATCCCTGGAATTCTGCCATGTCAACGACTGTCCAGCGTTACTGCTTGAGCAGCAGATCTTCACAAAGAGCCAGCCAGGAACCGAGGGCCAGACAGGACCGAAAGCTGCCCTTCCTGCTAAGAAAACGATTCAGCCGGCACCACAAATCAAGCTAGGGGGCCGACTAGAAAAAAATGTACTTACTTTTCTTCCGCTGCGGCTCATAAGGCATCTGCTCCCATGGCTTCCTGCAAGCGACAAGAGCGGCAGGTCACGCCAGGCCAGGGACAAAGAAACACCCTCCTTTCTAAATCAGAGAAGGGTTTTGTTTTGGACCCCGGAACAAAACATAATATGGAGGAACTTTGAAGAAAAAAATACATATTTTCCTGTAGCAGCTTCCACAACAAGCAACGACAAATCTTGTGGCTGCAGGCAGTGCTCTGCAGCATCTCTCGACAAGGTCAGTATTAGTGCTCCAGGGGGGACCTCATCTTGTTAACTGGAAATGCTGTGGACTGACCCTGGCTACTATTGAGACACAGCATCTGCCCTAGAGCAGACCTTCGTGGATGGACACACCTATGCCACAGGAGGTGGCGGCGGCTACAAGCATGGACAGCTTCAAGAGGGGGGAGATAAAAATATGGAGCAGAGGTCCATCAGTGGCTATTAGCCACAGTGTGTATATATGTGTGTGTGTATACATACATACATATATATATATATATTTTGGCCACTGAGTGACACAGAGTGTTGGACTGGATGGGCCATTGGCTTGATCCAACATGGCTTCTCTTATGTTCTTATGTTCCCTCAGTCCATCAAAGTCAGTCTTGTCTCCTCAGACTGGCACCTGGTCTCCAGAGTCTCAGGCAAAGAGCATTTTCCATCACCTCCTACCTGGTCCTTTCAAGCGGAGGCACTGGGGATTTAACTTCTGCCTGCCAAGCTGATGCCCTCCCACTGCACCATGCCCCCTCTCCCAAACACACATGGAAGCTGCCTTCTATTGAACTAAACCCCATTTGGTCCATCAAAGTCAGCCTTGTCTCCTCAGACTGGCAGCAGCTCTCCAGGGTCTTCCCCATCCCCTCCTGCCTGGACTGGCCCTGCAGCCTTCTCTGTGCCAAGCAGAGGCTGAGTCAGTGAGCCCCACTGAGCCACCCTCTAAAGCTATGCAGGGTATTGATGGAACTCTCTGCCTGGGGCAGGGATGCTCTGTATTCTGGGTGCAACAGTGGGAGGACTTCTACTGTCCTGGCTCCACTGATGGACCTCCTGATGGTGCCTGGTTTTTTGGGCCACTGTGTGACAGTGTTGGACTGGATGGGCCATTGGCCTGATCCAACATGCTTCTCTTATGTTTTTAAAGCTGCCGTTTCCTTTCCCCGTGGCGCAGAGTGGTAAAGCTGCAATACTGCAGTCGGAGCCCTCTGCTCACAACCTGAGTTCGATCCCAGAGGAAACTGGTTCAGCTAGCCGGCTCCAGGTCAACTCAGCCTTCCAAACTTCCGAGGCCGGTCAAATGAGTCCCCAGCTTGCGGGGGGGGGGAGGGGGAGTGTAGAGGACTGGGAAGGCAATGGCAAACCACCCCGTAAAAAGTCTGCTGTGAAAACGTTGTGAAAGCGACATCACCCCAGAGTCGGAAACGACTGGTGCTTGCACAGGGGACTACCTTGACCTTTTTTCCTTCTCCAGGGAACTGATCTCTGCGGTCTGGAGAACAACTGTGATTCCCGGAGATCTTAGACCCTGCCTGTTAGTTGCCAAGCCAACACCTTGCCTTGGGACTCTCCCCCTCCTGACCCGTGAAAGGAGCCTTCTTTGGGCTCAACCTCCTTTTTGACCTCAGCCTTGGGAGGGGAGGATGGAGGTTCCCTAGGCCGGGGCTAAGAATGCCAGCAGCCTGCTGGTGGGGGCTGCAATCCTCCAGAATCCCAGCTCCTCTCCAGCCTGCAGAGATCAGTGTTTCCCCTGGAGAAAAGGGGTGCTTTGGAGGGGGACTGTGTGGCCTTGTGCCCCACTGAGGTTCAGAGATGCCAGCCTCCAGGAGACGCCTGGGGATCCCCCAGAATCCCAGCTCATCTCCAGACTACAGATTCCAGTTCCCCTGGAGGAAATGGGTGCCTTGGTGGGTGGAATTTGTGGCCCTGCACCTCAGTGAGGTTCAGGGATACCAGTAGCCTGCAGGTGGGACCTGGGGATCCCCTGAAATTCCAGCTCCTTTCCAGACTACAGAGATTGGTTTCCCCCCTGGAGAAAATAGACACTTTGGAAGGTGGAATTTGTGGCTCTGCACCCTAGTGAGGTTCAGGGATGCCACCAGCATCCAGGTGGGACCTGGGGATCCCCTGAAATTCCAGCTCATCTCCAAGCTCAGTTCCCCTGTAGGAAATGGGTGCTTTAGTGGGTGGAATTTGTGGCACTGCACCCCAGTGAGGTTCAGGGACCTGGAGAGCCCCTGGAATCCCAGCTCCTCTCCAGCCTGCGGAGACCAGTTCCCCCCTGGAGAAAAGGGCTGCATTGGAGGAGGGACTCTATGGCATTGTACTCCAATCAGGGGATGCCATCAGCCTCCAGGTGGCGCCTGGAGACCCCCTAGAATCCCAGCTCCTCTCCAGCCTGCGACCAGTTTCCCCCTTGAGAAAAGGGCTGCACCGGAGGATGGACTCTATGGCATTGTACTCCAATCAGGGGATGCCATCACCCTCCAGGTGGCGCCTGGAGATCCCCCGGAATCCCAGCTCCTCTCCAGCCTGCGGAGACCAGTCCCCCCCTGGAGAAAAGGGCTGCATTGGAGGAGGGACTCTATGGCATTGTACTCCAATCAGGGGATGCCATCAGCCTCCAGGTGGCGCCTGGAGACCCCCTAGAATCCCAGCTCCTCTCCAGCCTGCGACCAGTTTCCCCCTTGAGAAAAGGGCTGCACCGGAGGATGGACTCTATGGCATTGTACTCCAATCAGGGGATGCCATCACCCTCCAGGTGGCGCCTGGAGATCCCCTGGAATCCCAGCTCCTCTCCAGCCTGCGGAGACCAGTCCCCCCCTGGAGAAAAGGGCTGCATTGGAGGAGGGACTCTATGGCATTGTACTCCAATCAGGGGATGCCATCAGCCTCCAGGTGGTGCCTGGAGACCCCCCGGAATCCCAGCTCTCTCCAGCCTGCGGAGACCAGTTTTCCCCCTGGAGAAAAGGGCTGCATTGGAGGAGGGACTCTATGGCATTGTACTCCAATCAGGGGATGCCATCACCCTCCAGGTGGTGCCTGGAGACCCCCCGGAATCCCAGCTCTCTCCAGCCTGCGGAGACCAGTTTTCCCCCTGGAGAAAAGGGCTGCATTGGAGGAGGGACTCTATGGCATTGTACTCCAATCAGGGGATGCCACCAGCCTCCAGGTGGTGCCTGGAGACCCCCCGGAATCCCAGCACTCTCCAGCCTGCGGAGACCAGTCCCCCCCTGGAGAAAAGGGCTGCATTGGAGGAGGGACTCTATGGCATTGTACTCCAATCAGGGGATGCCACCACCCTCCAGGTGGTGCCTGGAGACCCCCCGGAATCCCAGCACTCTCCAGCCTGCGGAGACCAGTCCCCCCCTGGAGAAAAGGGCTGCATTGGAGGAGGGACTCTATGGCATTGTACTCCAATCAGGGGATGCCATCACCCTGCAGGTGGTGCCTGGAGACCCCCTAGAATCCCAGCACTCTCCAGCCTGCGGAGACCAGTCCCCCTCTGGAGAAAAGGGCTGCATTGGAGGAGGGACTCTATGGCATTGTACTCCAATCAGGGGATGCCATCACCCTGCAGGTGGGGCCTGGAGATCCCCCGGAATCCCAGCTCCTCTCCAGCCCCCAGTGGGGGATGCCAAGAGCCTCCCAGAGCCCAGCCCCTCACGCACCGGGGGTCTCCGCCTCGGCCGCGCTGCTCCCTCTCGAGCTGCAGGAGGTAGGCGGCGAGCTTGGCGTCGCTCCACCCGCTGCGCTGCCGCAGGGCCACCCACGGCCCGTGGGACTCGCCCAGGTAGACGCGGCGCACGTCGTACTTCTTGCGCGACTCCAGGCGCCGCCGGGCCCGGTCCCCCTCCGCCAGCCGCGGCCGCCCCCGCCGCCCCCCGCACCGCCCCGGCGCCCCCTCCGAGTCGCTCATCCCGCCGCCGCCGCCCAGCCCGGCGCCCCCCGATGACGTCGCCCCGCCCGCCCCGCCCCTTCCGCCGCGCCACGGAGGCCCCGCCCACAGCGGCCGGTGCCAGCCCCCAGGGGACAGCGGGAGGAGGGCGCTCGGCTCCAAGGGTTGGCAGGACTGAGGCGCCTGCGCGCTGGCCTTGCAGCTGCCCCCTGGCTTCAGTCGGGGTCTCTGCTCCCGGCAAGGAACATCGGGGGCGGGGCCAGGAGACTGGGGGCGGGGCCAGGAGACTGGGGGCGGAGCCAGGAGAAAGGGTGTGACAAGCATCATGGAACTCCAAAAGGAGTTCTGGCCAGCACATGGAAAGGGGCCATTGCACACCTTTTAAAATGCCTTCCTTCCATTGGAAATAATGAAGGACAGGGGCACCTTCTTTGGGGGCTCATGGAATGGGACCCCCTGGGTCAACCCTTTTGAAACCTGGAGGGTAATTTGAGGAGAGGCATTGGATGCTATGCTGCAAATTTGGTGCCTCTACCTCAAAAAACAGCCTCCCCCCCCCAGCCCCAGAAACCCATAGATCAATTCTCCATCATACCCTATGGGGATCGTTCTCCTTAGGGAATAACGGAGCTGACATTTCCCTCCCCTCCCTCCACTGCTTTCTGATGATTCTGAATTGGGGGAGGGCCTCCAGACTGGGGGATCCCCTGCCCCAACTAGGCATTGACAGCCCTAATTTTATCAGAATTTCTATAGGAGAGTCACTGAGGATGGCCCTCCAGTCTATTGTTGGGGTTTCCCCCCAATAATTTTAATTGAATTTCTATATGAGAAATTCTATTAAAGTATTGAAAAATTCTAAGAATAAAGTTGACGGCAATTCTCAGTGACTCTCATAAAGAAATTCTATTAAAATTTCTGAAAAATTCTAAGACTATACTCATAGAATCATTGAGTTGAGGAATTCCCAAGGTCATCTAGTCCAGCCACTGCACAATGCAGGAAACTCACAAATACCTCCCACTAAGTTCACAGGATCAGCATTGCTGTCAGATGGCCATCAAGCCTCCGTTTAAAAACCTCCAAGGAAAGAGAGCCCACTTTGATGTTTCCCTTGACAGTCATCCTCAGTGAATTCCCCTTCTGGCTTGCTCTCCAGGTGATCTCCCGCTTTTATGACTGATCGCCACACAATACAGCTCAGGTCCCCTGAGAAAATGGATGCTTTGGGGGGGGGGGAGTCCATGGCATTATATCCTCCAGAGCAGGGGCGGCCAAACTGTAGCTCAGGAACTACATGTGGCTCTTTCACACATATTGGGTGGCTCTCAAAGCCCCTGAGTGGAATTCCCACCCACCCCGACAGAAGAGCAGCAAGTGAGCCCAGAGAATGGATGCCAACTCTGACTTAGGAAATTCCTGGAAATCTGGAGGTGGAGCCCAGGCAAAGCTGGGTTTGAAGAGGGCACCAAGAAATTATTCTGTTTAAGCACCCATGTCTTCTCCTCTTATTCTTCTCTAGTGGCATATTGAGCTAAAGCCCAGAGTTGTGTCTGCATCAGGAGTCTCCCCCGTGGGCAACGCTGGGATTCCGGGAAGTGGTAGTGGCTGGGTGACCCCAAAACAGCTGCTAGAGGGGCAAGAACAATCACACATTGTGCCCCCCGCTCCCTTCAGTGCTGCTGCCAACCTCAAGATGTTGCATATCTCCAAGGAGAGGCTTTTTAGCCCAGAGACATCCGGAAGTCTGGGACTACAGCCTGGCCAAGACAACTCTGGGATGTGCTTGCCAGAGAGGGTCACCTCAGAGTTCAGCTACCCCGTTAGGAAAGAGGAAGCCCCTCCCAAGCTCGTTGTTTCCAACTCTTCCATGGCAGACACTCTAGAGCAGGGGTGTCAAATATGCGGCCTGGGGGCCAAATCAGGCCCTCGGAGGGCTCCTATCAGGCCCCCAAGCAACTGGCTGTCATCTGCTTCCTTCTTCCTCTCTCTCACTTCCTTCTGCATCACACCTTGCTTTGCCAGGCTTGCTCAATTGCACAGGAGCTAAAGAGCAAAGTCTGTTTTCTCCATTGGCTGAGGCTCCTCCCCTGGGGAAGGCAGAGCGTGTTTTTCCAGGCTCTCTCAATCGCACAGCAGAGCTACTGAACCAAGCTTCTCTTCCTGCTGAAGTCCCTCCCCCTCCTGGTCCCCTGGGGAAGGAATGAATGAGCCAGAGCCTCCTTTGTATTTCTGCCATGGGATCCAGGGAACTGGGCAAAGAAAGCCCCTTTAAGACCGAGTGCTAAGGTTTTAAGCATGTTTTAAGTTTTTTTAAAAAAATACATTTAATTGTGTTTGTCTGCGTCCTTTATTAAGTTCATATCTCTGCTCCCTAATCTTCAATAGGTACACACAGGGCCTGGCCCAGCAAGGTCTCATTTATGTTAAACCTGGTCCTCATAACAAATGAGTTTGACTCTCCTGCTCTAGAGACTCAAAAAGCAAGCAGGCAGAAGGAAAACCTCTCTCCTCGTTTCTTCGCAGGGAGCGCAGAAGAGGATGAGGCTGCCCAGTTCAGCTCCGGCCAACGGTCAAGCCGGGAAAAGCAGAACAAGGCGCCCCTCTGCTGGACAGCCCTGTGCGGTGACTTTTGTGTCAAGTGCAGCCTCTTGGACAAGATGACAGAGATGCAAGGATTAAAACACTCACAAACTCCTCACAGTTTTATTTGCGACCAAGGCAGACCAGCTTCAACAACTTCAACTTCCGACAAAGCAGAGGCAGTGAGCCTGCTTGACTACATCCAAAACATCAATGGGGAAGAGAAAGGAGGCTGGCTGGTGTGTGAGCTGAATGCTGGCAAGCCACAGTTTCTGGGAACGCTTTGAAAGGAGGTTCATGCTAGCGCCTTGAGGCCACACGATGCACAGTTCTAACAGCTGTTCCCACCACCTGCAGGAGTTCAAGACTCTCGCCTGCTGCTCTGAGATTGCGCCATCTCCTCTTCACCGTTCTCCTCCAAGTCTGGTCTTGCCTGCAGCTCCCGAGGCCCTGGGGTGAGGCGGAACACGACGGGCGTCTGACTCAGAACGGGGTTCGTCTCCTGGAGGCCCACAATCCACTTGGCCAAGGTGGCCTGGTCACCAGCCCCAGCCATGCACATGGCAAACACAGGGCCCTCTTCAACTGCAAAAGGAGCACAAAGACCTTCAGCGGAAGCATTCGGAAGGAAAGCCCACCTCTGCAAGGATTTTGCACATCGAGCGAGCGGGTACAGTGGTGGCCGCTCAGATCAGCAGGCAGAACCCAGTCTTCACTCAGCACCTTTCCACCCCGACCCCCAGGCAAGGAAAGGACTTCAGGAAGGGCTTTCTGCCCCCTGCAACATCTCCAGTTTGGATCCTAAGACCTAACTTCTTTGAAGTCACGTGGCCGTTTCAGCCCTCATGAACTGACAGATTATCTGCAGAGGAGTGATGAAAGAGAAGGTGCTTTCTATCTAACATAGCCCCCACCCAGCCCACCCGTAAGTTTACCACCTCCCAACCAAAGCCTGGTCAGGGGCTGTCTATAACACCAGCAAAGCCTCATGCTGGCTGCTCTCTTGGAACCATTCCATCCTCCCAGGTGTGGCGGAATTTCTTTTGGGTTGGCCCTCTTTATGGTCTTAAACATACTCTTTATGAAATTGGCTACAAGAACTCTTTCTGACAGTAGCCAGGCTCTTATGAAATGAGCACTACAAACACCTTCGAAGCCTCTATATGTCTCTATGAGTTTTGATGGACTTAAAGCATTTGGCCACCAGAGGCTTCCGTCTCTCAGCTTCCTGGGGCCTCCATAGAAGGCCAGGTGGGGTAATTGGGGGAAAGTTCAAGCTGCCTCTTCAGAAACAAGATGGAGGAGGCAGCCATTGGCATAAACCCAGCAACTAGGACTAGGGAAATGGTTGCCTGAGGCGTTCTCAGCCATTATTGTTTATTTGGCTGCAAAATTATTTCCTGCTGAATGACACAGTAGCTGTGTGTATGAGGCCACTGAAGCCTTTATAAGCCCTCCACTTTTGAGCAAAAGCTGCAGACTCTATCAGAGGCAGGGACCTCTTTGTCTGTCTAGCCCAGAAATTAACAATCCTTGTTAATTTCTGTTTGAGGCCTCAAACATTGAACACAGAGCATAGCTCTGATAGAATGGGATTTGGGACTTAGATTTTAAATGGGGAAATGTAGACTAATAAGGCTAAGTCCTGTTGAGACTTAGATTTTTCAGTATTGCATTGTATGCTGTATTGACTTAAATTTTCAGTATTGTATCGCATGCTTTCTGCTCTAACTGTGTAAACAGTTTCCTGTTCTGCCTTTCTGTCCATATATTTTAAGCCTTCTAAAGGAGTGTTCTTAAGTCTAAAGGAACTGTAAGAGCAACTGTACTAATGTAATCTCTGTTCTGCCTTTCTATCCATATATCTGAAGCCTTCTGTCTAAAGTAGAAACTGAAATGTACTAATGGTATCTAAACTGTTTGCCTTCTGTCTAAAGAGAAACTTGGAGTCTAATAAACTGTTTTTGCTTTGAGAAGCCTGGAGTCAGATAAAGTTTATCTACGAGGTCTTAAAACTTATTAGTGGGTATGTATTAACCTTCTGATAAAGGCAGGTTGTTTGGTAACTGCAGGTCCTGATTTTGGTGTTTTATATTGTTGGGGGTACAAGAGAAATTTCCCAACACCAGGAATAGCCCAGACAACTGTTACTGTTGGAGCATCTCTGCTGATTAATATTTTTTAAAAACTGTAGATATAAGACTTACTTTCATCAATGTCAAACTCATCGTCATCCCAAGGCCCTCGCTCCAGATCGAAGTCCAGCTGCATGGGGTAGTAGAAGTTCCTTTCTGGGTCAATCACCTCCTCAATCTACGGGAAAGGGGAGAAGAGGAAGAAGAGGAGTGAACCACTTCATTAGCCAACACGATATCCTGTCTGCAAAGCACAAGTCTCAGTTCAAGTTGTTACCCACATAGTATTAATTTTTACTATGGCTTTTTGTTGTTGTTGTTGTTAGGTCCCCAACCTGGGCTCCACAAGCCCTCCCCTCCCCCGGTGGTCTTGCAAGTCAGAAGACGCTGCTGCTCAGCCCAGGAAAAAGACTGCTTTGCTTTCACCTTCCCTCCCTCAAAATCTAAACCAGAGCACCAGGTTCCCAAGTGGTCCTTCCTTCCAGGGAAATGTTAGGAGGGCTATTTCTTCTCCCTCCCCCCAGCCAGACTCAAATATTAGGAATGCACAATCGATTTCCACAGTCCCCAACCCCAATACAATCTACCCACAACTTGCAGTTCTTTCAGACCCCTCCTCTCCCCAGGTTTTAATGAACGGCTCAACAGCCCAGGTCTCCAGACAGTCTGAGGAGAAGCCTGGCTGAGGCAGGCCAATCTAAGCGGGTTCTGCCTTCAGAGCGTGGCTGGAATTCTCTTTCATGCTAGCAGGTTCCAGCAGGCTCTCGCCAACAAGCCACTGGGTTCGATCCTCTCCCCCACTCCGGCTTCCACCCGCCCCCACCTGCCCTTGCCCCTGAGGAGTCGGACTCAAGGGCACCCGGTCTGCTCACCACCAGAGGCAGCAATGACCAGCGGGCACTCCGTCCTCTCCCACTCCGCCAGGCAGATGCCCTGCAAACCCACCGCTCCAGTGGGACTCTCTGCTGGGCAACTCATTTGCCAGGAGGACGAGGGGGGCAAATTATTTGTTTTACTCTATTAAATTAGATTCCTGCGTCACCCTTCCCTGCAGGAAGGGCTCAGAGTGACTTACAATGAAACAGGAACAATAAATAATCCAGTTAAAATGTTAAAATACAATTAAAACAGTACAATTCCTGAGATGGCGGGAAATTTTTTTTGCAAAGGCTGACTAGAGGGGAAGGGTTGCGGAGGGTGGGGAAAATATGAGAGTGGCGGATTGTCTGCTGTGCCGTCTCTGCCCTCAACGAAATGCCAGCGGAACTTCTCTGCCTGCCCTGTGGAAAGATCGGCTGTCCCACCATTTACCCTTTCTTCGGGAGGTAACAGCTCTGCTCTGAGCACGTAGTAATAAACGCAGGTCTCCTTCAGCCACAGGCGAAAGGGGCCTTCCACAAAAACGGGCCTCTCCGGGTTGTGGCGGGACAGAAGAGATTGCTGGTCTGGACTCTGGATTCCTGCAGGGAGAGCGGAGAGAGAAGAAGGAAGGACAAAGATTGGCCAACACTGTTCTTGTCTCAAGACTAGCAGGACTTAAGTCTTAAATGGACATGCCACTGGCTCCACAGTGCCCATCCCAGGGGACCTACTGTTTCCACTGCCCTTAATTAAAACACATAACTGAACATAAGAACCTAAGAGAAGCCATGTTGGATCAGGCCAATGGCCCATCCAGTCCAACACTCTGTGTCACACAGTGGCCAAAAAACCCAGGCACCATCAGGAGGTCCATCAGTGGGGCTAGGGCACTAGAAGCCTTCCCACTGTGCCCCCTCAAGCACCAAGAATACAGAGCATCATTGCCCCAGACATAACAACATGAGAGAAGCCATGTTGGATCAGGCCAATGGCCCATCTAGGCCAAGACACTCTGCCACACAGTGGCCAAAACCCAGATGCCCTCAGGAGGTCCACCAGTGGGCCAAGAACTCCAGAAGCCCTCCCACTGTGGCCCCCAAGTACTAAGAATTCAGAGCATCACTGCCCCAGGCATAACGTTAGAGAAGTCATGTTGGATCAGGTTAATGCCCCATCCAGTCCAACACTCTCCATCGCGCAGTGGCCAAAACCCAGTTGCCTTCAGGAGGTTCACCAATGCGCCCAGAACTCACAGAAGCCCTCCCACTGTTCCCCCCCATCCCAAGCACGAAGAATACAGAGCATCACTGCCCCAGATGTAAGAACATAAGAGAAGCCATGTTGGATCAGGCCATTGGCCCATCCAGTCCAACACTCTGTGTCACACAGTGGCCAAAAAACCCCAAATGCCATCAGGAGGTCCATCAGTGAGGCCAGGACACTAAAACCCTCCCACTGTTTCTCCCCGCAAGCACCAAGAATACAGAGCATCACTGTCCCAGACAGAGAGTTCCAACAATATGCTGTGGCTAATAGCCACTGATGGACCTCTGCTCCATGTTTATCCAATCCCCTCTTGAAGCTGGCTATGCTGGCAGACGCCGCCACCTCCTGTGGCAGTGAATTCCACATGTTAATCACCCTTTGAGTGCTGGCTTCTCATTTTGGCAGCACACCTTGCAGGCTCTCAGGAAGCCGATGCTGAGAAGGGTGGAGGAACCTGGGCCTTGATCCCCTGCTGTTATTTCCCCAGCACCCCAAACCCGGGTCTTTCTGCTCTGCCCTTAGGATATTTTGACAGCTTAACCACAGCAAAAATACTTTAATGTCCTTGAGACAGTGCTGTTTCCAGTGCATAATGCAAAACTGGCTGCCTGGATTTATTCTTCGTTCTGGAAGAAAAGAGGGTGCTGGACTGAGTACAGTTTCTCCAGCCATGAAGGCAACTTATGTTGGAAGAGGAGTGTTTGTATTCCCCAAAGGAGATGTGCATTAGGGGGGGGGGGAGAATTAATCTGCTTCCTTCTGTCTAGACTAGCTTATTCCCTATCCTCTGGCCATTCCCAGCTTTCTCTGCACTCCTGAACTTGTTCCACCTCACCCTGCCATGCCCGGTTTCCCGTCTGATTATTTGGGAAGGGGCTGAGGCTCAGTGGCAGAGCCTCTGCTGTCCACATGGAAGGTCCCAGCTTCGATCCCCAGCAGCATCTCCAAGTGAAAAGGACCAGGCAGGAGGGGATGGGAAAGACCTTTCTCTGCCTGAGACCCTGGAGAAAGAGCGGCTGCCAGTCTGAGTAGACAAGACTGACCACGATGGACCGATGGGGGTGGAGTCTGATTCAGGATAAGGCAGCTGCACGTCTCTTTGTTGTCCTAAATCCAAAATATCTACCACAGAAGTCCCCTCCTCACACCCCATATTTCACCACTGCTCCTGCCACATAGCTGCAAAGCCTCAGCTTTATTTGGCTCCACCCTCTCTCTTTTGCTCCCCACTTTCCGGGTGACCCCTCAGTCCTGCTGTTTCCTAAAGGGCACTGCAAAGGCCTTGCCCCCTTCCTCCCCCCTGAGGCAAAACCTCACCCCTCACCCTCTGTCTATTGCAGCTCTAGAATCCCCTGGACCCCTCACCTCTATCTTTATTTTACTGTACTTTCTTTATGCCCCGCTCTTCTCACCAGTGAGGACCCAAGCAGCCAGCATCCTTCTCCTCAGCTCCATTTTATCCTCACAACAACTCTGTGAGGTAGTTTAGGGCTGAGAGCGTGTGACTGGCCCAAGGTTCCCCAGTAAGCTTGAGTGTGGATTTGAATCTGGGTTTCTTGCGCAGCCCCTCTGCTCTCCTTTGCAGAAACCACCCAAAGTCAGGGGCTCCTTTTAGCCCCCAAACCCAGGACTTTTCCCCCGCAAATAAAGAAGGTCCAAAGGAGTCTGTACCTATGATATGCGGGTGGTCGATGGTTTTCCCAGAGTCCAAGACCTCTATGTGAGGCAGCTGGAAAGATGAAGACAAACCCCATTAAGTAAGACAAACCCAGTGAAGAAAGACCACTCCAAGCAGAGGCAAAGAATCACACCAGAGATCGAAGCGTCAAGAATTCCCAATTCAATTATGTCTAAGGTTCTAGAGCTAAATGAACTCCCTGTGAGGAACAAGCCAGATCCAACGGCAAGGGCATCTCCGCATTAACCAAATCACTAGAAATTGGGGATAGGTGTAAGTGCTTACTGGACAAACGGGGAAAATCCTGCAACCAAAGCAATCTTAGCAAAAACTAAAGAGTTTACTTGAGGGGGAGGGGACCCACATGTGCAGAGGAAGAAGAAGATGATGATATTGGATTTATATTCCGCCCTCAACATCTCAAGAGTCTCAGAGTGGCCTACAATCTTCTTTCCCTTCCTCCCGCACAATGGACACTCTGTGAGGGCTCTCACAGCAGCTGCCCTTTCAAGGACAACGCAGCTGCCCTTTCAAGGACAACCTCTGCCAGAGCTATGGCTGACCCAAGGCCATTCCAGCAGCTGCAAGTGGAGGAGTGGGGATTCAAATCCGGTTCTCCCAGATAAGAGTCCGCACACTTCACCACTACACCAAACAGGTCCCCCTGCAGAACACACACACCAAGCCCCCCTGCCCCCCGCCATGGCTGTTTCAACTCAAGAGAACAGCCTGGGAATGAAGGCTGAAGTCCCCCCTCCCCCACATTCTCAGCAGAACTGGACCCTGGGTCGTTCAGGAATGCTCATCCCCCACCCTCACATACGCCTGCAAAAAGGGCACAGCCCAACTCATGGCATGTGCAGTTTGGCCCCAGAGTGGGGGCAGCAGCAGCAAGAGACTAACTCTAACGTTCTTCAATCGTTTCCCCTGCCCTCCAACTAGTTCTCTCTGAGCAGAAAACAGCAGAAGGGGCCCCACTGTTTTTTTTTTTTGGGGGGGGGGGTGCCCAACACAGGCAACCCCAGGACCGGGGAGGTTTCAAGGTAAGATATGTTCAGAAACGGTTTGCCCTCGCCTGCCTCTGCACAGACCCTCGATTGCCTCGGTGGTCTCCCATCCGAGTAATGACCACGGCTAGTCTTGTTTAGCTTCCGAAATCTCATGAGACGGGGCCATTCAGGTCAGGGCAGAGGCAAACAGAGGTGGTGGGCCATTGCCTGCCTCTGCATAGGATCCGTTGCAGGAAACTCACAAGTATCTCCCCCTGCCCCCATCATCTGCCTCATTCACAGAATTGGCATTGCTGTCAGATGGCCATCTAGACTCTGTTTAAAAACCTCCAAGGAAGGAGAGTCCACCACCTCCCAAGGAGGAAGCCTGTTCCACTGAGGAACCGCTCTAAACTCACAAACTCCTCCCCCTAAATTCACAGGATCCTCATTGCTGTCAGATGGCCATCGAGCCTCTGTTGAAAAACCTCCAAGGAAGGAGAGCCCATCACCTCCCCAGGAGGAAGCCTGTTCCACTGAGGAACCGCTCTAACCTCACAAACCCCTCCCCCTAAATTCACAGGATCCTCATTGCTGTCAGATGGCCATCGAGCCTCTGTTGAAAAACCTCCAAGGAAGGAGAGCCCATCACCTCCCCAGGAGGAAGCCTGTTCCACTGAGGAACCACTCTAAACTCACAAACCCCTCCCCCTAAATTCACAGGATCCTCATTGCTGTCAGATGGCCATCTAGCCTCTGTTGAGAAACCTCCAAGGAAGGAGAGCCCACCACCTCCCAAGGAGGAAGCCTGTTCCACTGAGGAGCTGCTGTAAACTCACAAATACCTCCCCCTAAATTCACAGGATCTTCATCACTGTCAGATGGCCATCTAGCCTCTGTTGAGAAACCTCCAAGGAAGGAGAGCCCACCACCTCCCGAGGAAGCCTGTGGGAACTTAGAATGCTAGAATCCTAGAGTTGGAAGGGACCTCCTGGGCCATTCAGTCCAACCCCCTGCACAATGCAGGAAACCCACAAACTCCTCCCCCTAAATTCACAGGATCTTCATTGCTGTCAGATGGCCATCTAGTCTATGTTGAGAAACCTCCAAGGAAGGAGAGCCCACCACCTCCCAAGGAGGAAGCCTCTTCCAATGAGGAACCACTCTGATGGTCAGGAAGTTCTTCCTAATGTTGAGCTGGAAACTCTTTTTATTTAATTTCAACCCATTAGATCTGGTCCTACCTTCTGGGGCCACAGAAAACAATTCCACACATCTCATTCTTTTTGTATTTCTATGTGTGTGTGTGTGTGCACCTGGAAGTCATGGCAACCTCTGGTGACTGACCCCTACTAGGGTCCTGGAGGATATTCAGGGAGGTGGCTGAATAAGGCCTGCTCCCGCCTCCCAACTGCTGGCATTCCAAGGAAGTCTCCCATCCAAGTCCTTGCCAGAGTCGACCCTGCTGAGCTTCTGAGATCTGACAAGATTAGTCTTGCCTGGGCTTATATCCAAGTCAGGGCACACCCGAATAATTTTTATAAGTATCTGACCCAGCCCAGAGAGGTAAAAACTTGGGATTCTTTTTTAAACCTCTTTATCAAAAACAAGCTGAGATGGTCATTATCAGTAAGGGGAGCACAAACCACAATAACTGCATGATTTCTATTTTCCTTCTTTGCTTCAGCATTGGATTCTCAGGTTCCTTCATTCAAGGAAAGACAGGGCTGAAGGCACCACCTTCATTACTATTTATCATTTCATTATTGGTGGTCTTGTCCTTTTATTTTACAGTATTGTAAAAGATTTCAGTATAAAATCAAATGTAAATTTGCCTACTGACGCTGCATTGATTTTGCTTGACTGCTGGACTGATTATGAGGTCGAACACAGGGGAAAAAGAGGTTGTATCTATTCTGTTCTCTATAGCAAAAACTGAACTGGCAAAGTAATGGAAAGATAAAAATCCTCCATCTTTGAAAAATTGGAAGGACACAATATGGGATTACTTCATTTTAACAAAAATGGCGCATTCTTCTTCGAAATGTTCCCCTCAATGTATGAGAAAAAAGTTGTGATACTTTGGTTACCAGTTGTGACTTATCTTACGAATAACAATATTTTACCACAAAATCCTGTATATCAGGGGTGGCCAACGGTAGCTCTCCAGATGTTATTTGCCTACAACTCCCATCAGCCCAGCCAGCATGGCCAATGGCTGGGGCTGATGGGAGATGTAGGCAAAAAACATCTGGAGAGCTACCGTTGGCCACCCCTGCTGTATATCAATATGTGATATTTTTTTAATGTTGATTGTAAGTGATATCATTTGTTCAACAAAATTCTTTTTTATTTATTTTTTTTTAAAGGCACCACCTCATCAACCCCATGAAGCAACCCGGCTAGAAATCTCTCTTTCCATGTCGCTGAGCGAACAAACGAACGTCTCCCACTCGGGCTCTCCCTGCTTACCTGGTAGGCCGTAATTCTGGCGTCCAGGTCAGCTGCAGCCCTCTGCAGGCTCAACCGGGCCAGGTCCACGGGGTCTTGGGGCAGGGGGTCTGGAACTGGGTAAGGATTGATGTGCTTGAACTTTGGGAACCAGTACAGGATCCGCTGGTACTTCCTCACTGGGTGGCTCTTGTCCCCAAAGATCTGGAGCAAGAGGAGATACGTCTCCTTGCTGGGCATGACACCTGCGAGGAAAGAGAAGAGAACCAGCCTCTCAGGGGTGCGGTGAAGCTCCTTCACGCACTGCTGTGTGCCCAGCCTGGCTGGGGCGACCAGCTCTAGTTAGCCGAGCCTTCTGTTTTAGGCCAATCTGAACAGTTGAAGAGCCAGGGTAGTTTAGTGGTTATGGTGCTGGATTAGGGTCTGGGAGACTCAGGTTCGAATCTCTGCTCCACCAAGAACATAAGAGAAGCCATGTTGGATCAGGCCAATGGCCCCTCCAGTCCAACACTCTGTGTCACACAGTGGCCAAATATATATATATATATATATATATATATATATATATATATATATATATATATATATATATATATATATAAAAATATAAAACAGCCACTGATGGACCTCTGCTCCATATGTTTATCCAATCCCCTCTTGAAGCTGGCTATGCTTGTAGCTGCCGCCACCTCCTGTGGCAGTGAATTCCACATGTTAATCACCCTTTGGGTGAAGAAGTACTTCCTTTTATCCGTTTTAACCTGCCTGCTCAGCAATTTCATCGAATGCCCACGAGTTCTTGTATTGTGAGAAAGGGACAAAAGTCCTTCTTTCCCTGCCTTCTCTATCCCATGCAGAATCTTGTAAACCTCTCTCTTGTCACCCTGCAGTTGACATTTCTCCAAGCTAAAGAGCCCCAAGCGTTTTAACCTTTCTAAATAGGGAAAGTGTTCCAAACCTTTAATCATTCTAGTTGCCCTTTTCTGGACTTTTCCCAATGCTATAATATCCTTTTTGAGGTGCGATGATCAGAATTGTACTCAGTACTCCAAATGAGACCGCACCATCGATGTATACAGGGACATTATGATACTGGCTGACTTGTTTTCAATTCCCTTCCTAATAATTCCCAGCATGGCGTTGGCCTTTTTAAATTGCAATCGCACACTGTCTTGACATTTTCAGTGAGTTACCTACCACAACCCCAAGATCTCTCACAATCCTCTCTGGTTCTCACCACCCTGAACCATGGAAGCTTATTGGGTCACCTTGGGCCTGTCACATGTTCTTGGCCTAACATGTTTTTTTGGCCATCTTCTGGGCATGGAGCAGGAGTCACTGGGTGTGTGTGTGGGGAGGCAGTTTCTTGCACTGTGCAGGGGGGTGGACTAGGCGATCCTGGAGGTCCCTTCCAACTCTGATTCTACCTCTCAGGGTTGTTATGAGGATAAAACAGAGGAGGGAAGAAGAATGTAGGCCTCTTTGAGTCCCTCTTGGGGGAAAAGGTGAAATAGGAAGGAAGTAAACAAATAGACATGAAGGGAACACTTTTTTCAAAGAAGTCCCAGAGTGCTGCTGCAAAGGAATGAAAACCAAAATATTAAAGCCGGGTTTCGCTTTTAGCCAGTCAGTCAATTTACAGTCACAGACCAAGTAAAAAACAAGAATTTAAAAGCTTCAACACAGAAGATAAAATCTATGCTATAATAAGTTTTAGAAAAGACAATTGTCTTAATATATTCAATATAAAAGTTACAGCAAAATGCAAGTTAAAACAAAACATCTTAAAGTTGAGAAGCAGTAAAACGAGTCTTTCGGATACGATAACAGGCAGCACAGAACTTGGCAACAGCTTTGGAAATGAGTTGGTTTTCATCCGGAAGCATGAGATTTAGACATTCTGATTCTAGCAACCCAGAGTTTGCCCTTAATATAGGCTCTATATATTTCTCAAAGGACTCTTTATACCAAGAACACCTAAGAATTATGTGCATAGTGGATTCAACTTCCCCTAAACCACAGTGGCAAAGCCTTTGCGCAGAAGGGATCCCCTTGTACGTGCCCGCAAGAACTTCTGAGGGAAGCGCTGAGCATATGGCCAGAGTGAAAGCTTTTCTGAGTGTATGGACATCTAGATGATGGAGATAGTTTAGGTATCCAACCCAGTATCTAGTCTGCTCTGGCGATCTAAATGCTTTTAGTGCTTCTTCCCAGATTGTTCCCATCAACGCTCCCTACGTCAAAAATGTGCCCCGCCCTTTCCATCAATGCATGATGCTGTCCATAATCTCATCCAGGGTAAATGACAATCATCATAGCCCAAAACAACCCAAAAATATCTCTGTTTTATTAGCTACAACAGACTTGTACTGCTGGCGGCATCAAACATGAGCATTCAGAATCTCACCTGCAATTAGGGCAACTAGAATGATTAAAGGGCTGGAACACTTTCCCTATGAAGAAAGGTTGAAACGCTTGGGGCTCTTTAGCTTGGAGAAACGTCGACTGCGGGGTAACATGATAGAGGTTTACAAGATAATGCATGGGATGGAGAAAGTAGAGAAAGAAGTACTTTTCTCCCTTTCTCACAATACAAGAACTCGTGGGCATTCGATGAAATTGCTGAGCAGTCGGGTTAGAACGGATAAAAGGAGGTACTTCTTCACCCAAAGGGTGATTAACATGTGGAATTCACTGCCACAGGAGGTGGTGGCGGCTGCAAGCATAGACAGCTTCAAGAGGGGTTTAGATAAAAATATGGAGGGGGCGTGGCATGCTCAGCTGAGAGGAAGACGTGTTTTGTTTGAGCTCCCGGTAGAATGCTAAAGGGAATTAAGTATTCCTTCTTCTGGTGATAAAAATAACAAAGCCTTGAAGACTTTAAAATAAGTCGGTGATAGTTGTGAAGTGGGAGTCTGGAAGTTGGCCAGAGGCTAAAGTCAAAACTAATTGGTGCTGAGAGAAACGGCAATGGCGACCTCGGACTCAGAAGTTGAAAGTGAAGATAAGGTAATGAAACAAAAGACTTTCAATTAGAAGTTAAGAGAGCTGTGGAAGCTGCCAAACATAGCATTATTAAGGCAGTATCAAAGATTGTGGATGAAAAAATAACTAATTTAGCTGAGGCCGTTGAAGCCATGGCAGAGACTGTGAATAGTGCATGGGAAATGGCGCAGCTAAATGAGAAGAAAATTAACTTGTTGCAAAAACAATCCAGACAGTTGGAAAAGCAAAATAAATACCTTAAAGATAAACTGATGGACTTGGAAAATCGGGCCAGAAGGTCAAATTTGCGGTTGAAAAATATTCCAGAAACGGAGGACATGGATAATGTGATTAAATGGATGGCTGAAATGCTCCCAGACTTAGGAATTTCAAGGGAAGATTTGGATCGTATTCATCGAGTTGGGAAGCAGACAGCTGAGTGGAGGTGGCCGAGAGATGTGATAATGTGTTTTGGAAAATATACATTAAAGGAGCAGGTGCTTAAAGGCATGAAGGCCTTGGATAGGCAAGATAAGTTACTGTATAATGATAAAAAAGTGTTGGCTTTTGAAGATTTATCACAGGAAACAATCAACAGGAAGAAAAAGTTAAGAGTGTTTACCAAGGTGCTGCAGGATAAAGGAATGAAATACAGCTGGAGAATGGCACCCTTTGCTCTGAAAATGGTGCATGAAGGAGTAGAGCTGTTTGCAGAAGATCAGAAGCAGATGGAGGAGCTATTTAAACGTGTGGGACTGCAGCTGCCTAAGGATTACAAGCATTCCCCTGACTGGGACTTAGAAGGGGAAAATAGTTTGGAAGAGCAAATGGGGAACACTCAGAAACAGAAGAAGAAGAAAAAGGAGGAAAAAAAGACTTGGGACTTCAGGGAAAGGACTAAGACTAAGAAATGATTGAGGGAAGATGGATTAAGGAAGAAGGAAAGAAGATAGAAGGACCGGAATAGCTCAACATGAACAGTTTTTTTGGTTTTTTTTTTAATTGTTGCTGTTGCTCTTTTTGAGTTTACAGTGTGGGAGAGATGTCTTTTTTCTCCCCCCCCCCCCAATATGGATGTTAGTGGTAGCTGGATGTCTGATGTGTTTAGTGGTAGGATTGGGAAGAAGATGTGTAGATGGTGGCTGATTGGGATGATGTTGGTATGTTTGGATGGTGTGATTGGGGTATGGATGGATAATTGGGACCTAAGGGGTGAATGGGTGGATTATGAATGGAGTAAGAAGGTGAGTGAATGCATATTGGGTAGAATTCTTTATACAAGAGATATGCCACGAGCATTGGCATATTGCATTTTTCTTGGATGGGTAGAATTGGTAATGGAGGGTAGGTGGAGGGTAGATAAGCAACATCAGGTGGGGTTGGTTAAGGGTGATTGGGGTTTAGAATTCCAGGCTGGTAGAGAACAGGAGAGATATGGGGAAGAGCTATGGTTAGGTATAATATGATAAAAAATGTTAATGTTATATGTACAACTCTTAATGTTAGAGGGCTAGGAAATCCAGTGAAACGGGCAAGAGTTGGGAGATATATTCAAGAGTTAAAAGCAGATGTGCTGTTCTTGCAGGAGGTATATAATGGGGGGGAAAGAGAGATGAATTTCCCTGGATTTGGGAAAGGTAAGAAATTTATTGCTCCAGGCTCCTCAAAGAGCAGAGGGGTGGGAATAGTATTTAATTCTAAAATAGATTTTGTTGCAGATAAAGTAATGAGAGATAAGGATGGAAGGTTTATTTTTGTACAGGGTCATTTGGAGGGAGAGCCGGTGGCTTTAGCTTCTTTGTATCTCCCTAATGTGCATCAGTTGAATGTATTGTATAGATTTTTGCAGAAGTTTGAAAAATTTTCACCCTATACTAAAATAATAGGGGGGGATTTTAATATTAACTTGCAGGGGAAAGGTAATGTTAAAAAAAGGAAGGCGGAGAAATTTAAAAGAGTGTGCGGGAAATTTGGTCTGCTAGAATCATGGATGGAAATGTTTCCTAATGATGATGTATATTCTTTTTACTCTGCCGTGCATGGAACTTACTCAAGATTAGATGGAATCTTAGTCTCTCAAGAAATGAGGAATTGGGTAAAAGATATGGAGATCGGGATGATTAAGATTACTGATCATGCCCCTGTTTCAGCCTTTTTGCAAATAGGTCATTGTAATAGATCGTATAATTGGAAGTTAGTCTGAAGAAGACAGAAGTTCTCCACCAGCCTGCACCCCAGGAAGATTATCACCCTCCCTGCATCACTGTGAGTGAATCAATTCTGAAGACAGTCCAGCAGTTCAGCTACCTGGGGTGCATCATCTCCTCAGATGCCAAGATCGACAAGGAGATTGACAACAGGCTGGCAAAGGCAAACCGTGCATTTGGCCGACTGCACAAAAGAGTGTGGAGCAACAAGCATCTGAAAAAAGGCACAAAGATCAATGTTTACAAAGCGGTTGTGATGACAACCCTCATCTATGGCTCCGAATCGTGGGTTTTATACCGTCATCACCTGCGACTCCTTGAGCGCTTTCATCAGCGCTGCCTTCGCACCATCCTCAACATCCACTGGAGCGACTTTGTGACCAACACTGAAGTCCTCAAGCGGGCAGAGGTTACCAGCATCGAGGCACTGCTGTTGAAGACGCAGCTGCGCTGGGCAGGGCATATTTCTAGGATGGAAAACCACCGCCTTCCCAAGATTGCCCTGTATGGCGAACTCTCCACCAGCCATCGAAATAGAGGGGCACCAAAGAAGAGGTACAAGGACTCCTTGAAGAAATCCCTTAGCACCTGTCACATCAACCATCACCAGTGGTCTGACCTAGCCTCAGATCGCAAAGCATGGAGGCACACCATCCACCAGGCTGTCTCTTCCTTTGAGAACACACGCATAGCTGGTCTTGAGGACAAAAGGAGATTGAGGAAGAATCGCACTGCTACAGGACCAACCCTAAATCAGACTTTTCCCTGCAGCCGCTGTGGCCGGACCTGCCTGTCCCACATTGGTCTTGTCAGCCACCAGCGAGCCTGCAGCAAACGTGGACTATTGCACCCTTCTTAAATCTTCGTTCGCGAAGCCAAGCCAAGAGAGAGAGAGAGAGAGAGAGAGAAGAGAGAGAATTGGAAGTTTAATCCATGGTTAGTGGCAGATGAAGAAAGTAAGTGTAACATTAAAAATGCAATGGAAAGATATTTTGAAGAGAATAGGAAATCAGATACTTCATTAACAATAGTATGGGAAGCAATGAAAGCCACTATTAGAGGTGTGTGTATACAGAATTTGGTGAGATTGAAGAAGGGTAAAGATAGGAAAATTAAAGAAGTAGAAGAAGAAGTTAGAGTATTGGAGGAGAAATTTAGGAAATCTAAGAAGAAGGAGGATAAAGAACAAGTAATTAGGAAAAGGGAAGAGTTGAATGTATTGGATGTTAATAGGACTACGTTAAAATTATGGTATAACAGACAGAAGTATTATGAGTTTGAAGGGAAAGGAGGAAGAATTTTAGCAAATAAAATTAAGAATTTTCAGGTTAGGAAAAATATTAAGGCAATCAGGAACGATATAGGGTTTTTGGAAACTGAACCTAAAATGATACTGGAGAATTTTATAGAATTCTATAACAAATTGTATGCAGACAAAGGGATTAAAAAGGAAGATATAGAAAAATTCTGTGAGGGGTTGGAATTTTTAGAATTAAGTGAAGATAGTAGGAAAGAATTAGATAAGGATATAACGGAAGAAGAAGTTAAGATGGCTATAGATTCTATGAATATGCAATCTGCACCCGGACTGGATGGTTTTAATGCGGTATTTTATAAGCATTTTAAGGATATATTGGTGCCTCATGTGACTGAATTGTTTCAAGGAATTTTGGATGGATCTCCTACACCGCCTACATGGTTGGAGTCGAGATTGGTGTTAATTCCGAAACCTGGGAAAGATCAGATTTTAACGGATTCATATAGGCCAATTTCAATCACCAATATGGATTATCGAATATTTGCAAAGGTTATGGCAATGAGACTCAAAAAATGTATTGCACAATTGATAGGGAAAGAGCAATTTGGGTTTATGCCTCAAAAATATTTAGTAGAGGCAGTTAGGAAAGTGATGGGTATGGTTTATTTAGCTAAAAATAAGGATTTGCCGCTTACGCTTTTGGCGTTGGATATTTATAAGGCCTTTGATTCTGTGGATTGGACATACATGAAGACTATATTTCAAAAATATAGGTTTGGGGAGAAATTTCAAAATATGATTGAGGCAATATATTCTAAATCTAAGGCGTTGATAGGAGTTGGTGGTTCAGTAGAGGGATATGTTCAGGTATTGAGTGGTACGAAGCAGGGATGCCCTTTATCCCCTATGTTATTTATTTTAGCATTGGAACCGTTAGTGAATAAATTAAAAAAGGATAAAAGAATTATAGGCTTTGAAGTTCCAGGGAAAGGGAAAATAGATGGGAATCTCTTAACAATGTATGCAGATGACATGATGGTGACAATTAAGGATGTGGAGCCCGCAGTGGCACCTTTAAAAAAGATACTACAGGAATTTGAGGAAGTGTCAGGGTTAAAAGTGAATTTTTCAAAATCTTCAATGATGTGTGTTAATGTGAAACCAGGGTTACAATTAGCAGCTTCAAAAATTTTGGGTATTCCCATAGCAAATAAAATGGTGAAATATTTAGGGGTTAATATTCCTAGGAATATTAAAAAAATATTTGAGTATAATTATAAAAAAATCTGGAGTGGAATTCAAGTTAAAATGAGAGACTGGAGGAAGAGGAAGGAGTCAATTAGTACAAGGAATGCCATGGTTAAAATGTTTCTAGTTCCTAGGTTGACTTATTTATTTTATGTATTGCCTTGGCATATACCAGAATACGTACTGAAGAGATGGCAAGGAGATATAGATAGATTTGTTTTTGCATCAAAGAAACCAAGGACAGCCAATAGGTATAGATATTATGGTATTAAAGATGGGGGATGGGGGATTCCCAATATAATTTACTATTATGATGCATATCAATTAAGGCACTTAATGATTTGGTTGGAGGGAGAGTTAGGAGAAGAGCTGAACGGGATAGAAAAGGAAAATTTAGAGGTAGTAGGAGGAAAGGAAAGTTTATTTGATAGAACGAAAAGGAGGAAGAAGATAGGTGATAAATTATCAACCTTTATAGGGCCCAGTAGGGTATGGGAGAAGTGGAAGAAAGAACTCGCTCCGGAGATATCATCTATTATTAAAATGTGGTACTATGATAAATTTGCTCCATTAAGGGGATCACTGTCAAAGGAAGTAGGAGATAAACTGAAGAGGATTACGATTCAAGAATTGAAAGAGGTTTGGGGTACTGATGGGGTGAAGAAAGAGGAGTATAATATTTTGAATAATATTAATTGGTTGTTAAAAAGTCAAATCTCCTCATTGCTGAAGGAGGAAGAACTTAAAAATATTGGTAAAAGAATTAATACTCCCTTTGAAAAATTGGTGAAAGAGTATAGAGAAGATAAGTCAAAAATAGTTTCAAAATTGTATAAGATTTTATTAGGTACAGGGAAATCCCCGAGAGAATTTTTGAAGGAACATTGGGAAACAGATATTGGAGATAAAATTTTAGATGAAGATTGGGAGAGGATGTTTAGATTACCTCCCTTTGTTACAACATCTAGGTTAGTGCAGGAGCAGGGATTGAAGATGATACAGAAATGGTATTATACACCCATTAAGATGTATTATATTTCTAAATCAGGGAGTAAAAATTGTTGGAGGAAATGTGGAGAAATTGGATCTTTCAGTCACATGTGGTGGGATTGTCCCTTAGTGAAAAAATTCTGGATGCAGGTTGGCATAGAGATGACAAAGATTATGGGATGGAAAATAAGTATATCCAAAGCAATGGCAATTATTAATTTGGATGGTGTGGGATTAAGATCAAAAGAGGATAGTAAATGGATTAATTTGATGTTAGTAGCAGCAAGACAAGTGATAGCAAGGAATTGGAAAGAAGCTGAGGAATTGACAATTAATCACTGGAGGGATAGAATGAATAATATAATTATTTTGGAGTATTTAACGATGAAGATACGAAGAATGAACGGATTAAAGGTTAGGGAACAGGAGGAGGTGTGGTTTAGGAAGATGGTGAGATATTTGGAAAAGTTTAAACAATTTAAGACGATTGGTTGGTTAATAAGAAAATGAATGGATAAGATGTTTAAATAGAGTGACAGAGTTGTATCTGGACGAAATGTTAAATAGTTATAAATTTATGGAATATTATAATGTATCTATGGCCTGGTACTCTCACAGAGGTGGATTGGTGGTGGAATACATAACAATAAAATTTTTTATAAAAAAAAAAAAAGATAAAAATATGGAGCAGAGGTCCATCAGTGGCTACTAGCCACAGTGTGTATGTATGTGTGTGTGTGTGTATATATAATTTTTTGGGCCACTGTATGACACAGAGTGTTGGACTGGAGGGGCCATTAGCCTGATCCAACATGGCCTCTCTTATGTGACACAGAGTGTTGGACTGGATGGGCCATTGGCCTGACCCAACATGGCTTCTCTTATGCAAAAAACATAAAGACCAACAATAAAACTTTCTTCAAATATATTAGAAGTAGGAAACCAGCCAGGGAGGCAGTGGGGCCCTTGGATGACCATGGGGTAAAAGGATTACTGAAGGAGGATAGGGAAATGGCTGAGAAGCTAAATGAATTTTTTGCCTCCGTCTTCACTGTAGAAGACGAGAACTTTTTGCCCGCCCCAGAACCACTAATTTTGGAAGGGGTGTTGAAAGACCTGAGTCAGATTGAGGTGACAAATGAGGAGGTCCTACAACTGATAGACAAATTAAAAACTAATAAGTCACCAGGTCCGGATGGCATACATCCGAGAGTTCTGAAGGAACTCAAAGTTGAACTTGTGGATCTTCTAACAAAAATCTGTAATCTTTCATTGAAATCTGCCTCCATTCCTGAGGACTGGAAGGTAGCAAATGTCACCCCCATCTTTAAAAAAGGTTCCAGAGGAGATCCGGGAAATTACAGGCCAGTCAGTCTGACTTCAATACCGGGAAAGTTGGTAGAAACCATTATCAAGGACAGAATGAGTAGGCACATTGATGAACACGGGTTATTGAGGAAGACTCAGCATGGGTTCTGCAAGGGAAGATCTTGCCTCACTAACCTGTTGCATTTCTTTGAGGGGGTGAACAAACATGTGGACAAAGGAGACCCGATAGATGTTGTTTACCTTGACTTCCAGAAAGCTTTTGATAAAGTTCCTCATCAAAGGCTCCTTAGAAAGCTTGAGAATCATGGAGTAAAAGGACAGGTCCTCTTGTGGATCAAAAACTGGCTGAGTAATAGGAAGCAGAGAGTGAGTATAAATGGGCAGTCTTCGCAGTGGAGGACGGTAAGCAGTGGGGTGCCACAGGGCTCGGTACTGGGTCCCATGCTCTTTAACTTGTTCATAAATGATTTAGAGTTGGGAGTGAGCAGTGAAGTGGCCAAGTTTGCGGATGACACTAAATTGTTCAGGGTGGTGAGAACCAGAGAGGATTGTGAGGAACTCCAAAGGGATCTGTTGAGGCTGGGTGAGTGGGCGTCAACGTGGCAGATGCGGTTCAATGTGGCCAAGTGCAAAGTAATGCACATTGGGGCTAAGAATCCCAGCTACAAATACAAGTTGATGGGGTGTGAACTGGCAGAGACTGATCAAGAGAGAGATCTTGGGGTCATGATAGATAACTCACTGAAAGTGTCAAGACAGTGTGCGTTTGCAATAAAAAAGGCCAATGCCATGCTGGGAATTATTAGGAAGGGAATTGAAAACAAATCAGCCAGTATCATAATGCCCCTGTATAAATCGATGGTGTGGTCTCATTTGGAGTACTGTGTGCAGTTCTGGTCGCCGCACCTCAAAAAGGATATTATAGCTTTAGAGAAGGTGCAGAGAAGGGCAACTAGAATGATTAAAGGGCTGGAGCACTTTCCCTATGAAGAAAGGTTGAAACGCTTGGGACTCTTTAGCTTGGAGAAACGTCGACTGCGGGGTGACATGATAGAGGTTTACAAGATAATGCATGGAATGGAGAAAGTAGAGAAAGAAGTACTTTTCTCCCTTTCTCACAATACAAGAACTCGTGGGCATTCGATGAAATTGCTGAGCAGACAGGTTAAAACGGATAAAAGGAAGTACTTCTTCACCCAAAGGGTGATTAACATGTGGAATTCACTGCCACAGGAGGTGATGGCGGCCACAAGTATAGCCACCTTCAAGAGGGGTTTAGATAAAAATATGGAGCAGAGGTCCATCAGTGGCTATTAGCCACAGTGTATGTGTGTATATAACATTTTTTGCCACTGTGTGACACAGAGTGTTGGACTTGATGGGCCGTTGGCCTGATCCAACATGGCTTCTCTTATGTTCTCTTATGTTCTTATGTGACACAGAGTGTTGGACTGGAGGGGCCACTGGCCTGATCCAACATGGCTTCTCATGTTCTTATGTGACACAGAGTGTTGGACTGGATGGGCCATTGGCCTGATCCAACATGGCTTCTCTTACGTTCTTATGTGACACAGAGTGTTGGACTGGAGGGGCCATTGGCCTGATCCAACAGGGCCTCTCTTATGTTCTTCTGTGATACAGAGTGTTGGACTGGATGGGCCACTGGCTCTCTTATGTTCTTATGGCTTCTCTTATGTTCTTATGTTAATGTAAGAGCCACATAGCTTCTGCCAGGATCGAACTCAGGTTGTGAGCAGAGAGCTTGGACTGCAGTACTGCAGCTTTACCACTCTGTGCCACGGGGCTGCTGAACAGAAGTGAGAAAAGTAAAAAAAAAAAAGTTCCTTACATATTCAGAACACATCCATCTGCCTTATACTAAATCATGGTCTACCAGGGTCAGTTTTGTCTACTCAGACCGGCAGCTGCTTTCCAAGTCTCACGCTGAGGTCTTTCCCATCCCCTCCTGTCTGGTCCTTTTAATCTGGAGATGCCGGGGATTGAACCTGGGACCTTCTGCATGCCAAGCAGAGGTTCTGCCACTGAGCCAGGTCTCAGGTCAAGGTCTTTCCCATCCCCTCCTGCCTGGTCCTTTTAACTGGAGATGCTGGGGATTGAACCTGGGACCTTCTGCATGCCAAGCAGAGGCTCTGCCACTGAGCCAGGGTCTCAGGTCAAGGTCTTTCCCATCACCTCCTGCCTGCTCCTTATACCTGGAGATGCTGGGGACTGAACCTGGGACATTGTGCATGCCAAGCAGCTGCCCCACCACTGATCACTCCCTGTTTGGCACTGCTTGCATTAAACCTACTGCAGTTCCCAGCACCTGGGAATCTTCTTCACACGCCTGGTGAAAGCCAAGGCGGCCTGTTCTCTCTCTCTGCCCCCTCCTTCCTCCGACACTTACCGTAAGTCTCCATCTGCTCCAGCACTTGGACGCCGCACTCCTGCTGGCGGGGATAGTGGTTGTACATCCTCTGGATGTAATTCTGAGGGACAAACACTTCCTTGGGAAAGACGTCCAGAATTTTGTTGTAGATGGCAAGGTCCTTCTCCACCCCAAACTCCTTCATCTTCCGCAGGGCTGCGTAGATGAACTCCACGTGGCCCCGGCGCCGGATGTCCCGTTTGCAGAAGATGTCCACGGCTTGCTGAAATGTGGCCTTGGTCTTTGCTCCTCTCTCAAAAAGATGGTCGATGGTCACCAGCGACTTGTCCGTGTCTTTTTTGTCACGGTCCCTGTCGTTATCCTTGTCACCCTTGAAGGGACGGGCAATTTTGAAAGTGCAAAATACTGTGCTCACTTGGAAGTTCCGCACGGGAACCATCCCGGGGTTCTAAGAAAGATACAGACAAAAGGACATGCTGACAGGAAAGCAGCAGGTTGGGGGAGCTCTGCAAACAAGCAGAAACAAGTCATATTGACAGTGATAGAGCCTCTATCACGACTCAGGGGGGTCTTACCAATGGCTGCCACCACTCTGGGTTAAGGGCTCCCCTTGAGAAGGCCCAGAGTCCCCTCCCAAGCCCTTCAGGCCTCCTGTAGCTGAGGCCAAATAAGAGGCGCGAGGACCAGGCAGAGTGAACAGCAACAAAAAGGTTTATTTCAGTGCAATATAAATTAACAAGGTGCAATAAAACAGTAAAAGGTTGAAGGGAAAATAACCAAATGCCCTAATGGGTCTGAACTTACTGTCCCTATTGTCTCAGTCAGACCTAGCCTTCTCACCCTTTCTCTAAGGGCAAGGGACTCTTCCTGGCAGCAGCTCCTCCTCAGCTCTGCCTCCTAGGAAAAGAACCCAGCCTGCCTGGGCTTGGCCTTTATATATTCTCTTCCCAGGCCCCACCCCTCTCTGGGCCTGTTTCCCTCCAAAACCCTTGCTACCCGGATCCTGGGAAATGTAGGCTCTTCCCAATAACTCCTAAGTAGGCTTCCCTGGGGCCTGCAGGCCTCACTAGGCCCAGGATCATGACAACCTCGGAAAGCAGATGCAGAATTTGGGGGATCTGAAGGGGGCCCATCATTTTTTAAAGAAGTCTTGGTGTGCTGTGGGGAACCTATTTAAAAACACATTACCTGAAGACAGCCCCTTCTCCGTAGTTGCAGAAAATTCTGTTTGGAGGTTGCCTGTAGCGTGACAGTGCCCGGTCCAGAGGAAAGTTCCCATGCCGGCATTAACAGTAACATCCGCATTCGATTCATGGCAGCCGGGCTACCTCCCTGCCAAGGGCAGCAGCGGCTGAAGTCCCACGCATCCACCTGTGATAAAGGCTGGGCAAGGACAAAGAAGTCACTGGGACTTATTGCAAACTCCCTACAGCCGTCGTTCAGGCCCTTTCTCACAGACAGCACCACAGTCCTAGGCAGGCCCTCCGCCATGCTTTGCCTGCACTGCTCTGGCACGTTCACAGAACATTTAGCTCAACACAGGGGGTCTGCTAATGTATTTACCGTTATCTACAGACCAGGCGGATTACACAGAGTAATGCAAACACCATCGACAGGACACAACAACGAGTAAACCAAGCAGTAACACCTGGGTTGCAGAAGTCTGAAAAAACTGAGCTGAAACAAAGCTCAAACAATTAACTTGTTAAATGCTGGAGAAATGACATAGCAGGTAGTATGTCCAGACGGTATGTACTATCCATGATAAACAGAACATGCAGACAGTATGCACTACACACACACTGTCTGTATGTTCTGTCTGTCATGGATAGTATAAACCACAATTCTCTATACCTTTATCAACTTGTCTTTCTGAAATGCTTTGTTACACTGTGGCCCTAATTACCTGTGCAAAAGAGCCCCTCTGAAGGGTTCAGTTTTGCGGAGTTTGTGAAAAAACAGGAAGGTGGGAGCGTTCCTGACCCCCTCAAGTCACAGCAGAAAAGACACAAATAGCAGCAGTTCTTTTTGGTTTGGTTTTGTATTTCATGTGTGTGTGTGTGCGCATGCACCTGGAAGTCATGTTGACCTCACAGGGTCAGCTAGACCAACCCCCTGCACAGTGCAGGAAACCCACAAATACCTCCAACCTAAATTCACAGGATCCTCATCGCTGTCTGATGGCCCTCTAGCTTCTGCTGAAAAACCTCCAAGGAAGGAGAGCCCACCACCTCCCGAGGAGGAAGCCTGTTCCACTGAGGAACCGCTCTAAACTCACAAACACCTCCCCCTAAATTCTCAGGATCCTCATTGCTGTCAGATGGCCATCCAGCCTCTATTGAAAAACCTCCAAGGAAGGAGAGCCCACCACCTCCCGAGGAGGAAGCCTGTTCCACTGAGGAACCGCTCTAAACTCACAAACACCTCCCCCTAAATTCACAGGATCCTCATTGCTGTCAGATGGCCATCTAGCCTCTGTTTAAAAACCTCCAAGGAAGGAGAGCCCACCACCTCCCGAGGAGGAAGCCTGTTCCACTGAGGAACTCCTCTAATAGTCAGGAAGTTTTGCCTAATCATAGAATCCTAGAGTTGGAAGGGACCTCCAGGGTCATCTAGTCCAACCCACTGCGCAATGCAAGAAACTCACGAACGCCTCCCCCTAAATTCACAGGACCTTCATTGCTGTCAGATGGCCATCCAGCCTCTATTGAAAAACCTCCAAGGAAGGAGAGCCCACCACCTCCCGAGGAGGAAGCCTGTTCCACTGAGGAACCGCTCTAAACTCACAAACACCTCCCCCTAAATTCACAGGATCCTCATTGCTGTCAGATGGCCATCTAGCCTCTGTTTAAAAACCTCCAAGGAAGGAGAGCCCACCACCTCCCGAGGAGGAAGCCTGTTCCACTGAGGAACCGCTCTAAACTCACAAACACCTCCCCCTAAATTCACAGGATCCTCATTGCTGTCAGATGGCCATCTAGCCTCTGTTTAAAAACCTCCAAGGAAGGAGAGCCCACCACCTCCCGAGGAGGAAGCCTGTTCCACTGAGGAACCCCTCTAACAGTCAGGAAGTTTTGCCTAATCATAGAATCCTAGAGTTGGAAGGGACCTCCAGGGTCATCTAGTCCAACCCACTGCGCAATGCAAGAAACTCACAAACGCCTCCCCCTAAATTCACAGGACCTTCATTGCTGTCAGATGGCCATCCAGCCTCTGTTGAAAAACCTCCAAGGAAGGAGAGCCCACCACCTCCCAAGGAGGAAGCCTGTTCCACTGAGGAACCACTCTAAACTCACAAACACCTCCCCCTAAATTCACAGGATCCTCATTGCTGTCAGATGGCCATCTAGCCTATGTTGAAAAACCTCCAAGGAAGGAGAGCCCACCACCTCCCAAGGAGGAAGCCTGTTCCACTGAGGAACTTCTAACGGTCAAGAAATTCTTCCTAATGTTGAGCTGAAAACTCTGGTGACTGACTCCTCCTGGGGGCCTGGAGGATATTCAGGGAGGTGGCTGAATAAGGCCTGCCCCTGCCTCCCAGCCCTGGTATCCCAAGGAGGTCTCCCATCCAAGTCCTTGCCGGAGTCGGCCCTGCTGAACTTCTGAGATCTGACTTGCCTGGGCTCCCCAGGTCAGGGCATCGATGGGCAGTTCTTGGTTTTGCCAGTTTGGAGAATGGCACCTGCATATGGCCCTGACCAGGGAGACAAATGGTCTGCAGATATGAAGGGCCAAGACCATGAAACGCTTTGTGGGGTCGGTCAAGAAAGTGGTTGTAGAAGGGGAGTAACTTGCATGCTCTATCCAGCTACTAATAATAACCAAGCTGCAGCATTCTGCACTAGCTGGAGCCTCCAAGCTGAGGAGAGAGTAACATAAGATTATTTCACTGTAGACTCAGTTACCGGGACATGGATCTATGGGGCTAGACTGGGCTAGTTAAAGTTGCTTTCTTTACATCTCTCCCTCCCTCCCTCTCTCCTCCCTTCCTACTCTCAAGCATCTGATGCTCCTGTCTTGCGGCTCTCAAACATCTGACGTTTATTCTATGTGGCTCTTACATTAACATAAGAGAAGCCCTGTTGGATCAGGCCAGTGGCCCCTCCAGTCCAACACTCTGTGTCACACAGGGGCCAAAAAAGTTATATATATATACACACACACACACACACTGTGGCTAATAGCCACTGATGGACCTCTGCTCCATATTTTTATCCAGCTGATGAAGTGAGCTATCTCTTGAAGCTGCCTATGCTTGTAGCCACCATCTCCTGTGGCAGCGAATTCCACATGTTAATCACCCTTTGGGTGAAGAAGTACCTCCTTCTATCCGTTTTAACCTGTCTGCTCAGCAATTTCATGGAGTGCCCACGAGTTCTTGTATTGTGAGAAAGGGAGAAAAGGACTTCTTTCTCCACTTTCTCCATCCCATGCATAGCCTTGTAAACCTCTCTCATTGAGGCACAGCCCCCCCCCCCCGGTCAATTGCAAGCCACCCCTGCTCCTTCCTTCCTTCCTTCCGTCCCAGCCCAGGCCCGCTTAGCTCTGCTCAGCCCCGCTGCAAGGCCCTCGCCGCCCCCTCGGTGCAGACCTGCCTCCAGCGCGCTCCCGTCCCCGGCCGGCCTCCTCAGCGCGTCCCCCGGCCGCCCTCCCTGGGCGCCGCCATCTTGGATTTCCCCGGGTGACGCAGCGTCCGCGGGCGCCCAATGGGAGGGCGGGGGCGGGGCGAGGCGAGGGGGCTCCCCTGCAGCGCGAGGAGCGGAGTTCGAGTCCAGCAGCGTCGCCCGGAAGACCGACGAGGTTGAACTCTTGGCAGAGGCTTCCCTATGCTGCGCCTGCCTGCCTGGCTGCACTCCCCAACGCCTCCCGCCAGAATTAAGCTTGGGCTGCGGCCACACACGCTAAATATTAACGCAGTTTCTCTTTTAGCTGTATTGACATACCGTTTAGCCCATTACGTATACTGAGCCCATCTTCCGCTATATGTTAATGTGTTTTTCTTCTAATGGGAAACTGTGTATGCTGCATGTGAAACGTCAATTAGTTGGATGGGGGAAACTTCTGAGAAAGTAATGCCCTCTTTTTGACCCAGGTTTATATAATGGAGTGATTGACAGACGTTCTCACAGTCTGCCTTATTACTGCTGTGTTGCTTCCGCATGCTCAGGCTACCAGATCAGAGGTTTGCTCAATTTGTTAATTTTACTATTCTGTCATTGGATCTTAATTTGCACCATTTTGCATTCTAAACCACCCCTTACCAGCTCTATGTAGCCCCGCTCACTGTGCCTGATTCCTCGTCTGATGAAGTGAGCTTGGAGTACATGGAAGCCTACGTTCTGAATAAACTTTGTTGGTCTTAAGGGCGCCACTTGACTCCTACTTTGTTCTGCCGCTTCAGACCAACACGGCTGCCCACTTGGATCTAATGCAGTTTCAATCCACTTTCGATGCACCTTCAAATTGGACGTCGCCAGTTCACACGGTAAAATCCAGTTGGAAAGTGGATTGAAAGTGCATTATTTAGCGCGTGTGATCACAGCCTTGGTTGGTCTTCCAGGTTGGGCCCCTCTCTGGACTTGAACTCTGTGCCGCTGCCTCAGGCCCACCGGAATCTTAGAACATAAGAACATCAGAGAAGCCATGTTGGATCAGGCCAACGGCCCATCAAGTCCAACACTCTGTGTCACACAGTGGCAAAAAATGTTATATACACACATACACTGTGGCTAATAGCCACTGATGGACCTGTGCTCCATATTTTTATCTAAACCCCTCTTGAAGGTGGCTATACTTGTGGCCGCCACCACCTCCTGTGGCAGTGAATTCCACATGTTAATCACCCTTTGGGTGAAGAAGTACTTCCTTTTATCCGTTTTAACCTGTCTGCTCAGCAATTTTATCGAATGCCCACAAGTTCTTGTATTGTGAGAAAGGGAGAAAAGTACTTCTTTCTCTACTTTCTCCATCCCATGCATTATCTTGTAAACCTCTATCATGTCACCCCGCAGTCGACGTTTCTCCAAGCTAAAGAGTCCCAAGCGTTTCAACCTTTCTTCATAGGGAAAGTGCTCCAGCCCTTTAATCATTCTAGTTGCCCTTCTCTGCACCTTCTCTAAAGCTATAATATCCTTTTTGAGGTGCGGCGACCAGAACTGCACACAGTACTCCAAATGAGACCGCACCATCGATTTATACAGGGGCATTGTGATACTGGCTGATTTGTTTTCAATTCCCTTCTTGAGGCTCTGCTTCCGGCCCTCATGCGCGCTGCTTCCCGATAGGTTTTTTGCACACATTAAATAATGCACTTTCAATCCACTGCCAGTGCTCTACTGTGTGAAATGGCAAAAATCCACTTGCAAACGGTTGCTGAAGTAGATTGAAACTGCATTATTTAGCATGTGTGAATATTCCCCATCAGTGGCTATTAGCCACAGGGTGTATATATATATGTGTGTGTGTGTGTGTGTATACACACACACATATATTGGCCACTGTGTGACACAGAGTGTTGAACTGGATGGGCCATTGGCCTGATCCAACATGGCTTCTCTGATGTTTATAAATCTGCAGTCTTCTTCCTCTTCATTCTCATTCCAGGGTCCCAGCGTCTAAATAGCCCTGACCTGCCCGGCTTTGGGGTAGAACCCACCAGTTTGGGGTGGAACTGAGACCACTCCTCAAAACTGACTCCCTCCCAGGCCCAGCCCCAAAAAGGCAACGCAGAGGGCTGCCAAGAACAATAACCTCGAAAGCCACTGAGGGGTGGAGGAGAGGTGGAAAGAAAGCAACTTTAACTTTCAGTGCATTCTCCAAGGAGCCACTGGCTTGCTCGGTTTGGCGAACTGCCTTAAGGAGAGAGCTGCCTTCTCCAGGCCAGCTGGTGGGGCGGTGGGGGCTGGGAGAGCCGCACAAGGGGTGTGAGAGAGCCAGGCTGGCCACACCTGGCCCGCCCCCCCCCCCCCGTCTCCCGGGGAGGCCACCGGTTCCCAGCAGGAGCCCCGGGAGGGCGCAGAGGTCAAGGCGGAGGTTGGGACCCAGGGGCTGAGCCTCTTCTCCTCCCCTTGGCAAGGCGTCCCTTGCTGCGCCCATCCCCACCTCCTCTGACCGGGAAGCTTCCTTGGGAGCACCTTCAGCGCTCGAGGCCGCCCTGCTGCTGGGGGGGGGAAGGCGGTCCAACCAGTCCCCTCCAGCCGGCCGGGGAGGGGCCTCTACAGCTTGGCCTGGGCAGGGGGGGCGGGGAGAGGCCAGAGAGTCCCCCCCGCCCGGGAGGGCTTGCCTGGCGCCCGCGGGGAGGGGGAGGGGGAGGACTCCCTCCCTGGCCTGGGGGGGGAGGGAGGGAGGAAGGCGGTCCAAGGAAGTCCCGGGGCGGGGCCTCTACAGCCTGGCCTCCGGGGGGAGGGCGGGGAGGGGCCAGAGAGTTCCCCCGCCCTCCCTCCCTCTCTCCCGGGCGGGGGCCGGGGGGTTGCCTGGCGCCCGGGGGAGGAGGAGGACTCCCTCCTTGGCCGGGTGGGCGTGGCCGGGGGGAGGGAGGGAGGGAGAGCCCCGCCTCGCTGGGGGGGGCGAAGGAGGGAGCCGGCGGCGGCGGCAGCAGCTGGCGGAGGAGCGTGGCGGGGCCGTCGGCGGGAGGTGGGTGCCGCTGCGTGGCGGGGGGGGGGGGGGAGGGAGGCAGGGGCGTCCGGGCCTGCCCGTGGCTCTCCACCCCCCCCTCCCCTGCAGCCCGGCCTGCCGGAGTCTCCCCTCGGGGGGGGGGGCGCTGCTGTGCACTGCCCGCTGCGGCAGCTGCTTCTGCCGGCTGAGCGAGTGGGGGTGGCCCCGCTGCAGGCCCCGCAGCTTTTTGGCTACCCCAAAGCCGGGTCTGTCTGGGGGCCCGACGGGGGGGGGGAGGAGGAGGGCCGGCCTCCCGGGGATCGTGCCCCCCGCAGGAGGAGGCAGCGGCTGCAGCAGAGCGCCACGGCGCGGGCCCCGGGGGGTGGGGGAGCCAGTCCGGCCGGGTGGGCTGCCTGGGCCTTCTTCCTACCCCGAGGCCTCCATCCGCTTGACCCCCCCCCCTCACAACAACGCTGCTGGGTAGGTCAGGCGTGGGAGAAAGCAGGGCTGTCCCGGGGAGGGCAGCCCGGAGTCGCAAACTTTCGGTGTCCAGGGCTGGCCCCTTTGCAAGCAGCTGGCTGCACCACACGCGGCCCACACCGCCCGGGCACCACCTGGGCACGGCTCAGGGAAGCCACTCCGGGAGGGAGAACTCCGCCCAGCGGGCACTGCTAGAGCTGCCCTGCCTGCAAGGGCCCGGATCTCTCCAGCCCCCTGCACCGCCTGGCTGGGGTGGGGGGACCCCAAGAACAAAGCAGAGCTCCTCAGAGGTGCTCGCTCGTCCACCTGGTCTGTTTTCTGGAAAGGAAAACAGGTGTGTCTTTGCCGCCTCCCCCTGGGCAAGAAGGATGGGTTCCGACGAGTTTTTACCCGGGGCAAAAGAACCTCATGGAAACATTGCTGTGTGTTTGGCACGGAGGCGCGTGTTCTTTTGTCGAGTGGCTTCTGGCCTGGGGAACTGCAGCTCTGTTGGGGCCCACTCAGGCAGCGGGAGAGGAAGGAAAGTGGAAGGAAGGAGAGGCTGACCTCGCTGCAAAATGGGTATTTCTGAGTAAGCACTGGCTGAACTGGGGAACTTGGCAAATGGCAAAGACTGCTTGCGCATGAGAAGAAAGAACCAGAAGTGTAGCTGGAGGGTGCAAGCAAGCGAGGATCAACCGGAACCTCTTTTCCAAGGCCTCCCCAGGATGCAGACAGGCTCGAAAAATTCCACATGGTTTTTCTGGTGGTGGAACACCAGGCTCTTGGTTACAGATGGGTGAGTATTGGGTCATGATTCCTATAGAAGTTCTGGATCTTCCTTTGTGGTTTTTGGGGAAAGGCTGGGCAAACATCAGCCAAAGTACCTGGATTTTTGTCACTATGGCAGCTCACTAAAAAGGTAAAGGTAGTCCCCTGTGCGAGCACCAGTCGTTTCCTACTCTGGGGTGAGTTGCTTTCACGTTTTCACGGCAGACTTTTTGTGGGGTGGTTTGCCATTGCCTTCCCCAGCCTTTTACACTTTTTCCCCAGCAAGCTGGGGACTCCTTTGACTGGCCTCGGAAGGATGGAAGGCTGAGTCGACCTGGAGCCGGCTACCTGAACCAGCTTCTGCTGGGATCGAACTTAGGTCTTGAGCAGAGGGCTCTGACTGCAGGACTGCAGCTTTACCACTCTGCGCCAGGGGGCTCTACGGCAGCTCACTAATCATTGTCAAATTTAAATTATGGCACTGATGAGCAATCCGCCCTCTAAGCTGTGGAGTTGTGAGCAAAAGTTCTACTTCGTGAGCTCCTGGCAGTGAAATTGTGAATGAGTTATTTGGCTCCTGCATCAGTTAGTTTGCTCTGGGGGCATCCTTCCTGAGCTAAGACCAAACTGTGTGAGCCAGAGGCTAAAAAACTGTGAGCTGACTCGGCTTCGACAGGGAACGCTGCTGATGCATGTGGGTTGGCAAGATATCTGAAGGAGCTGCCGGCTGCTTGAGCCTTTCCGTTTATCAGAGGGAGGCTGGACTTTGGCCCAGGCATTCGGAATCCTAGCTTGTTGTTTGTGGAAGGATTATCTTGGCTCTTGCGTGGCCTAATCTTGACACAGTCGGGCATCTGTTCCACGTGGCAAGCGGCTGTGTCTTTTGGGCAAAGTATTTCTTTACAAGAAAAAGCAGGAGGCCTCGAAGATCGGCAAGAGCCTTCTTGCTGTGGAAGGTTGCTTGCTGCCCCTTGCTTATTGCTGGCTGGCAGGTGGGATTCCTGGCAGCAAAGAGGAGAGGCTCTCTCAAGGTACAACCAGAGCTGTTGGTTAAAATAGGCCAGAGCTGGCGAGGGTGCAAGAGGGTCAGAGGTCAGTCCTTTCACTGCTGTGGCTCGAGTTCGAGTCTCAGTCAAAGAAGCCTTTATTGGGGCAGAGAGTCACAGAGCTCTGGAATGGGGGTGGGGGCCTGGAGGGCGGGGTTTGGGGAGGGGAGGGGCCTCAGGAGGGGTCATGCCACAGAGCCCCTCTTCCAAAGCAGCCATTTCCTCCAGGGACTTTGGGCCTTGAATATACATGTTTTGGACATTTGGACTGGTTTCTATATATTTCTTAGTAAATTGGCCACTAGTTTGCATTTTTTGTTGTATTTCCTCCAGGGGAGCAGATCTTGGTCATTTGGCTGTAATCCCAGGAGGTCTCCAGCCCCCACCTGGAGGCTGGCAACCCTAACTCCTTCTGGGGCCAGTCCAAGAGGCGGGCAATTGTATCCTCTGATGAGGGATCTCTCCCCCCCACCCCGGGGAGCAGCTGCTGGCTGGGACTGCACGGTCCTGGGGGGAAAGCGCTTTGCACATGCTCCAGCTTCCCTTGTCATTGTGCTTAGAAACACGTTGAGTCCAAGTGGGTGGAGGGCACGTGAGGACAGGGCGTGATCCTTCTCCAGCATCCTCCCCAGCAGCTGGGGCCTCCGCTCCCTCCCGGCTCTGCCTGTGCTGGAAACCCACTCGCCTGCCCTGCCTGAGCAGCTTTCCTGAGCTCCGCAGACTTCTTGGCCTCTCCAGCCGTGGCCAGAGCCTGTGGGGGGCAGCTGCCTCTTCCAGCACGCGGGCAGCGGGATCAGGTCACACCTCTGCGGCTTCTCCTGTGCAGCTGAGGAAAGTCACCAGGATTAATTTTTTGCTGCCGCCGCTGCTGCTGCTGCTACAGGTGGGGTTTCTGTTGCTCTCCTTTTAGCCCTTCTCCTATAATTAGAGCCTTTCTCAAGCCGCCTTCTCTCCCCCCCCTCTCGCCCCCATTCAACCCAGGATCACAAGGAGGACTTGAGTCCATTCGCTTCCCTGCAGCTTTTGTTGCTGCTGTGAATGCACGCATAGAGAGAGACCTTTCTTGCAGGCCAGCCCCACAGCGCTTGTCGCCAAGGTCTCCTGGCCTTGCCTGGCTCCCCAGGCAGCCCCCCTCCCCTCCTCCCCTCCCCACCAGGCAGTTTGGAAAACCAGCAGCTGCTGGATCACAGAAACGCTTCTGCCCTGCCAGCACCGGCATCTCTTGCCAGGCTCTCCAAGCGCCTCTGAATCCCCAGCTTTCACTGAGAGAGAAAAAACAGTCTAGTTCATTTCCCGCTTCCCCCCCTAAATAGTTGTTTGTTTATAACCCTAAGATCTTCAGCACGGGGTGGGGGGCACGCAGCTTCGGAGCTTATGCAACCAGACTCCCTCCCCCACCCCCTCCAAACCCAGAGGGACAGCTAAGCTGCTTCCACTCAGGTGGGCTGCTGGGCTGGCCTGAAGCATCAGAACAAAGGTGGCGTCTGGTGGCATCCGCAAGTCAACACCATCTTATTCCAGGTATGAGCTTCCGTGGGTGGGCACGCTGCTTCCTCAGATGCTAAGCTGCTCTTCACCTGCCCACAGACCACAGCAGAGCTGAGAGAGGCCATCCATCAAGGGTGTTCACCTGTGCCAGAGTGGGACCACGACGACTCAGGCATTGACAAGCCGGGCAACCCAGCATGGCTGGTTTAGGGTGCTTTCATGCACACTAAATAATGCTGAGAGGATGGGGTGGAATTGTTTCCTGTGGCCCCAGAAGGCAGGACCAGAACCAATGGGTTGAAATTAAATCAGAAGAGTTTCCAGCTCAACATTAGGAAGAACTTCCTCACCGGACCATTAGAGCGATTCCTCAGTGGAACAGGCTTCCTCCTCGGGAGGTGGTGGGCTCTCCTTCCTTGGAGGTTTTTAAGCAGAGGCTGGATGGCCATCTGACAGCAATGAAGATCCTGTGAATTTAGGGGGAGGTGCTTGTGAGTTTAGAGCGGTTCCTCAGTGCAACAGGCTTCCTTGGGAGGTGGTGGGCTCTCCTTCCTTGGAGGTTTTTAAACAGAGGTTAGATGGCCATCTGACAGCAATGAGGGTCCTGTGAATTTAGGGGGAGGTGTTTGTGAGTTTAGAGTGGTTCCTCAGTGGAACAGGCTTCCTCCTTCGGAGGTGGTGGGCTCTCCTTCCTTGGAGGTTTTTAAACAGAGGCTAGATGGCCATCTGACAGCAATGAGGATCCTGTGAATTTAGGGAGAGGGGTTTGTGAGTTTAGAGCAGTTCCTCAGTGGAACAGGCTTCCTCCTTCGGAGGTGGTGGGCTCTCCTTCCTTGGAGGTTTTTAAACAGAGGCTAGATGGCCATCTGACAGCAATGAAGATCCTGTGAATTTAGGGGGTTTCCTGCATTGTGAAGGGGGTTGGGCTAGATGACCCTGGGGGTCCCTTCCAACTCCATGATTTATGCGCTTCCCAACAGAGCTGTTCCTCAGTGGAACAGGCTTCCTCCTTGGGAGGTGGTGGGCTCTCCTTTCTTGGGGTTTTTTAAGCAGAGGCTAGATGGCCACCTGACAGCAATGAGGGTCCTGTGAATTAGGCATATCAGGATGTGGTGGGGTTTGCTCAAAAGTTGCACCGAGACTCTGGAAGTTTGAGCAGCAGTCTGGCAGTAACACTTGGAACACAGCACTTCGCTCAGGTAGAGCAAATGATAATAATAATAATAATAATGAATGATGGAGCTAGGATGCCTTCCCAGGCCTCAGCCTCCACAGGCTGGGAGGAAATGGAGCCCAGCGGTCCTGGGGGCAGGATCCAGCAAGGAAGCCCCCTCCGCCATCACTGCACAGTTTGAGCCCCACAGCTGGGTGAGGTGCAGCCAGTCTGGTTGTTCTTCGAGTGCAGCGTGGCAGAGGCGTGGCAACTCTCTTAGGCCCAGGTGGCCTCTGGCCCTGGTGGTCCACTGCACCTCTGCAGTGCTAAGCCCGCTGGTTCTCTTCAGCCACCTCTCTTGGCTCTTTGGGTGCCTCCCCTGAGGGCTCTGCGTTGGAGCCCCTGTGCTGGTCAAAGGGGCCATAAGACCTGCTTGGCTCTGAAGTAAGCCACTAGTCCCATACAGTACACAAACTAACGCACCTTTCCCATTATAGCTATGCAATGAAAAGCGTTAGAGGGGTTTTTTAAAAAAAGAAAGCTGGGAAATCAGAGGGGCTAGCAGATCATGAGCACTAAACATAAGAACATAAGAGAAGCCATGTTGGATCAGGCCAGTGGCCCATCCATTCCAACACTCTGTGTCACACAGTGGCCAATATATGTGTGTGTATGTGTGTATATCTACATACACACACACATATATATATGCTGTGGCTAATAGCCACTGATGGACCTCTGCTCCATATTTTTATCCAATCCCCTCTTAAAGCTGGCTATGCTTTAACACTGGCTATTCTTTAACACTGGATTGCTGAAATCTGGCTGCATTCTAGTGATCTAACAACTGGCCTTTCAGGAAGCCTAAAACAGCCATGGGGAACTGGGCAGTGGACATGGAAGTTGAGGTGAGAAGAAAAATGTGGGCGGGCACTTTAAAAATGCTCACCATCCTTTCCCCCCAGCATGGGATCATCTTAAAAAAGATCACGTCAAAGCAGGCTTGGTCAGAATTGGGACAAGCAGGTGGACGATTGGGGGAGGATACCATGTGGGTGCTCAGAGCAAAACAACAAAGCACCACCACACCAGTTTGGATGTTGCCAACCTGGAGCAACCTGGTGTAGTGGAGCCAGTTTGGTGTAGTGGTGAAGTGCGTGGACTCTTATCTGGGAGAACCGGGTTTGATTCCCCCCTCCTCCACTTGCACCTGCTGGAATGGCCTTGGGTCAGCTGTAGCTCTCTTATCTGGGAGAACCGGGTTTGATTCCCCCCTCCTCCACTTGCAGCTGCTGAAATGGCCTTGGGTCAGCCAGAGCTCTCTTATCTGGGAGAACCGGGTTTGATTTCCCACTCCTCCACTTGCACCTGCTGGAATGGCCTTGGGTCAGCCAGAGCTCTCTTATCTGGGAGAACCGGGTTGGATTCCCCACTCCTCCACTTGCAGCTGCTGGAATGGCCTTGGGTCAGCCAGAGCTCTCTTATCTGGAAGAACCGGGTTTGATTCCCCCCTCCTCCACTTGCAGCTGCTGAAATGGCCTTGGGTCAGCCAGAGCTCTCTTATCTGGGAGAACCGGGTTTGATTTCCCACTCCTCCACTTGCACCTGCTGGAATGGCCTTGGGTCAGCCAGAGCTCTCTTATCTGGGAGAACCGGGTTGGATTCCCCACTCCTCCACTTGCAGCTGCTGGAATGGCCTTGGGTCAGCCAGAGCTCTCATATCTGGGAGAACCGGGTTGGATTCCCGACTCCTCCACTTGCAGCTGCTGGAATGGCCTTGGCTCAGCCAGAGCTCTCTTATCTGGGAGAACCGGGTTTGATTTCCCACTCCTCCACTTGCACCTGCTGGAATGGCCTTGGGTCAGCCAGAGCTCTCTTATCTGGGAGAACCGGGTTGGATTCCCCACTCCTCCACTTGCAGCTGCTGAAATGGCCTTGGGTCAGCCAGAGCTCTCTTATCTGGGAGAACCGGGTTTGATTTCCCACTCCTCCACTTGCACCTGCTGGAATGGCCTTGGGTCAGCCAGAGCTCTCTTATCTGGGAGAACCGGGTTGGATTCCCCACTCCTCCACTTGCAGCTGCTGGAATGGCCTTGGGTCAGCCAGAGCTCTCATATCTGGGAGAACCGGGTTGGATTCCCGACTCCTCCACTTGCAGCTGCTGGAATGGCCTTGGCTCAGCCAGAGCTCTCTTATCTGGGAGAACCGGGTTTGATTCCCCACTCCTCCACTTGCAGCTGCTGGAATGGCCTTGGGTCAGCCAGAGCTGTCTTATCTGGGAGAACCGGGTTGGATTCCCCACTCCTCCACTTGCAGCTGCTGGAATGGCCTTGGGTCAGCCAGAGCTCTCTTATCTGGGAGAACCAGGTTTGATTCCCCACTCCTCCACTTGCAGCTGCTGGAATGGCCTTGGGTCAGCCAGAGCTCTCCTATCTGGGAGAACCGGGTTGGATTCCCCACTCCTCCACTTGCACCTGCTGGAATGGCCTTGGGTCAGCTAGAGCTCTCTTCTCTGGGAGAACCGGGTTGGATTCCCCACTCCTCCACTTGCACCTGCTGGAATGGCCTTGGGTCAGCCAGAGCTCTCTTCTCTGGGAGAACCGAGTTTGATTCCCCACTCCTCCACTTGCACCTGCTGGAATGGCCTTGGGTCAGCCATAGGTATCACAGGAGTTGTCCTTGAAAGGGCAGCAGCCGAGAGAGCCCTCTCAGCCCCACCCACCTCACAGGGTGTCTGTTGTGGGGGGAGAAGATATAGGAGATTGTAAGCGGCTCTGAGTTCAGGGAGAAGGGTGGGGTATAAATCTGCAGTCTTCTTCTGCATGAAAGCCAGCATTCATTTCCCCTCCCCACTGCCCCTTTTCTGCCTTCAGCTTTATTTTGGGTGTTTGTGTGTGCGGGGGGTGTGCTTTCCCTCCATCTCCACACTTCCTGTTCTTTAAATACCTGCTATGCTTTTGCTACCACTACCGTAGAGTTTTCCCCACCCTGGTTCCAGCCATGCCGTTATTCCTCCCGCCTTTTGATCGCCCCCCACTCTCTGTGGACTTGCTGTTCACAAGAGGGGCCCTTTCTTCTGTCTCCGTGGGGCAAGCCTCACTCTTGAGAGCTCCCCAACAGCCGCTATAGTCAAGTGCGAGGGGAGAAAATGTGGTGTGCGACTCTTGAAACCTGTCCTTTCTCCTTGCCCCTTCTCAGCACTTGAAAGGGAAGCAGAGAGTCTTTCCACACTTGGCAAGAGAGTTGTATATGATCTGCTTTACAACTAGGGATCAGTCACCTTTTGAAGGCCTATCTGGAAACTGGCTCATCTCTGGGCACCAGCCGGGCTTAGTCAGTTTCTTCCCTTACCTGATGTGGGGACTGTAACCCCCGGAATCCCCATCGTCAGTTCTTCTGGTGAGAGGCTTTGTCTCAAGAACTGGACCGAATGTGGTGGCAGCACAGTGCTGTGGATTGTTTTATACGCTCCGGGTTGTTGCTGGGGCCATGTGGCTGTGTGTGGCCGTCAGTGTGAGGTGAGAACTGCAAAGGGGTGCCCAGGAAATTGACCTGTTTTGGGGACAAGTTCTGGGGTCATGTTAGTGGTGTGACTGAACTGTTGGGGTCTCTCAAGAGCTTCCTTCCCTTGCGTCCAGGTGGAGGAGAGAGAAATGTGAGGTGGAGGAGAGGTCGCAGGGGACATCACCTGAAGTCAGACATGGAAGTGCTGGCAGGCTGCAGTGCCAGGCGGGAACCACAGGGAGCTTCCAGCTACCACCCCAAATGTCCATCTCCTCCTTAGCCTGGGGGTGGTCAAAAGTGTGTGTGTGTGGGGGGGGAGAGGGGTCTTGGCTACAGGCTTGCAGACTGTCTCACCTCAGCCAGAGAATCAGAACCAGCCACAGAAGAGTTTGTTTCCTTGGTTTTAAATGGCACAATCTGTTCAAATTGGTTGTCAACGTGTTAAGTTGTGTTGCAGGTGTCTTGCTATACAGCTACTTTGGGCTCAACTAGGCAGCTCTTTCTGGGAGTCCTTGGGGTGTGTGTGTGTGGAGAATGTGGTCTGTACAAAGTGGTGCAGGAGAGCCGTCATCTCTCAGCCTCCCGTCTCGAGTCCACCTTGCCCCTGATGGAAAGAGTCGCTCTTTTGCCATCGTCCTTGATTATGATGCCATAATTGCTTTGCTGGAATTATTAAATGCATTTTAGAGTTCCTTTCCTAGCTGGTTCCTTTACCTTTCTGACCAATCTTGTGAAATTTCTGTTCCTGGATCCTGTTTTACTCAGCTTCTGTCTTTGGAGAAGAGCCGCTTAGGCAGAAATGCATTTCCTGTCTCTGTCTGCATGCACCAGAGCTCCGCTTTCAGTCTCTTTCTGCCTGCGTGGCAAAAAGTTCTGTGATTCTGTTCAGGCTGTCTTTTTCCTTTTCAAAAGCAGCCTCCACCAGGACTGTGCTCTGAGATGAAAACATTCCTGAAGCCTTGAAGCAAGGAGGGGGGACATGCACCACCTTCCCCCTGCAGCGAAAGAGTCGCTTTTTTAAATTTGAGAGCTCAGCTGACAGACAGGTTGCTGGATTCGCCGTTAGCCCTATACAGTCAGTTGCCAGTTAGAAGGAAACCCTGGAAAAGCCCCTCGGTGGCCTTGGGGGAAGAGGGAGAAGAGCCACCGCGGGGACTACGGCAGGGGAAACGTGGGGCAACTGGCTGCGGGGAGATGCCACAGCTGTATCAGCAGCCATAGGGAGACCGCAGGAGTCTGTCCCTGTGTGGAAAATGCCGGGCACGGACTGTGCAGCTCATGGTGCATTTCTTTCTTTCTTTGTTTTATTTCCCTTGAATTTCTCTCCCACCCTCTCTGCGAGCGGACTCAGGGCGGCTAACAACATTTATATTTACAATTTAAAAACCAATAAAATACAGTTACAATTTAAAACCATTATGTGGTGCTGTGCCACTTCAATATAAGCGAGATCCTCTTTTCTGTTCTGATGGTGATCGTGTAGTTTCGTAGCTCTATAATGATGTGGGGCGGCAGTCCTCTCCCGGTTAGATATTAAAGGCCTGTTGGAACAGTTCAGTTTTGCAGGCCCTGCGGAAAGTAGAGGGATCCCGCAGGGCCCTTATGGCCTCTGGAGGGCATTCCACATTCCTGGTGCTGCCACCGAGAAGGCCCTAGCCCGTGCAGAGCATAGCCTGGCCTCCTTTGGTCCGGGGATGGACAGTGGATTTTGTCTCCCTGAACGCAGTGCTCTCTGGGGAACATGCGGAGAAAGGCGGTCCCGTAGATAGGCAGGCTCCTGACCATAAAGGGGCATGCTGGTGATGCTCTGTTCACTGCCCCCTCACCTGTCTCTGAGTCGACCGTCTTGCTTAGGTGTTCCCTGGGAGAGAGAGAACTTTTTATTTATTTGATGCAGAGCGAACTCCAGTTTTCTGGGTTGCACCTCTGAGGATGCCAGTCAGAGTTGCTGGCAAAACGTCAGGTCTCACAATGCCAAGACCACGGCCACACAGCCAGGAAAGTCTATCAGGGGTGTCAAACTCAGGGCCTAAGGGCCAAATCAGGCCCCCGGAGGGCTCCTATCAGGCCCCCAAGCAACTGGCTGTCATCTGCTTCCTTCTCCCTCTCGCTTCCTTCTGCATCGCAGCTTGCTTTGCAAGGCTTACTCAATTACACAGGAGCTACAGAGCAAAACCTCTATTGTCTCCATTGGCTGAGGCTCCTCCCTTGGGGAAGGCGGAGCTTGTTTTTTCAGGCTTTCTCAATTGCACAGCAGAGCTACTGAGCCAAGCCTCTCTTCTATTGGCTGAGGCCCCTCCCCCACCAGTCCCCTGGGGAAGGAAGGAAAGAGCCAGATCTTCCTTTGCCCAGTTCCCTGGATCCCATGGGAGAAATACAAAGAAAGCCCCCTTAAGACCAGCAAGTGCTAACGTTTTAAGCATGTTTTAAGTTTTTAAAAAATATATATTCAATTGTGTTTGTGTCTTTTATAAAGTTTATATCTCTGCTTCCTAATCTTAAATAGGTACACACACGGCCCAGCCCAGCCCAGCCCTACCCAACATGACCCGACCTGATAAGGTCTCATTTATATCAGATCCGGCCCTCATAACAAATGTCTTCGACACCCCTGGTCTACATCAACCAACTTTTTATTCGTTCCCCAAAATAGCAGAGCACTCAATGAAGCTGATAGGCAATAGATTCTTCAAATAACTTCTTCACTCTGGTAATTAACATTTTATTGGAGTTTTCCAATACAAAAAACAAAGATTGCAAAAGAACAAGGATGTAAATAACATTGCAGTGCAGTAAACAATAAGAAGGATGTACAAACAAGCTGTCAACCTTGCTATGTTTCCTATCTTTTATTTTCTTTTTCATACATAATGCGGCTGTAAAGACCTTCTTCACTCTAATGAGTGTCTAAACTGGGGGATTTGCTGCCAGTGGATGTCATAATGGCCACAGGCAGAGCGGGCTTTAAAAGGGGCTGGGACAGATTGCCGGAAGAGAGGCCCATCCGTGGCTTCTGGGGACCAAAGGGAGCCTCCACCTTCAGAGACAGTCAACCTCAGAGTCCTAGAGCCAGGAGGCAACTTCAGGGAATGGCCTTGGCCTTTCTGCATTTTTCTCCCCACACCCGAAGCCATCTGGGCTGGCAAACTCTGGCGTGCCCTTCGGGGCGGGAGGGAGCCTGACTTTGGGAAACGGGCAGGTTTGGCTACCCTCTCTGCAGGCAGCAGCAACAAAAGGGGCTGCCAAACAATGCGGGGGCCCCCTCCCTGTCTCTGAGTCCACCGTCTTGAGGAGAGCCAGTTTGGTGCAGTGGTGAAGTGCGAGGACTCTTATTGGAGAACCAGGTTTGATTCCTCACTCCTCCACTTGCAGCTGCTGGGATGGCCTTGGGTCAGCCAGAGCTCTCTTATCTGGGAGAACCGGGGTTGATTCCTCACTCCTCCACTTGCAGCTGCTGGGATGGCCTTGGGTCAGCCAGAGCTCTCTTATCTGGGAGAACCCGGTTTGATTCCCCACTCCTCCACTTGCAGCTGCTGGAATGGCCTTGGGTCAGCCAGAGCTCTCTTATCTGGGAGAACCGGGGTTGATTCCTCACTCCTCCACTTGCAGCTGCTGGAAGGGCCTTGGGTCAGCTGTAGCTCTCTTATTTGGGAGAACCGGGTTTGATTCCTCACTCCTCCACTTGCAGCTGCTGGAATGGCCTTGGGTCAGCCATAGCTCTAATAGAGAGCCAGTTTGGTGCAGTGGTGAAGTGCGAGGACTCTTATTGAAGAACCAGGTTTGATTCCCCACTCCTCCACTTGCAGCTGCTGGGATGGCCTTGGGTCAGCCATAGCTCTCTTATTTGAGAGAACTGGGTTTGATTCCTCACTTCTCCACTTGTAGCTGCTGGAATGGGCTTGGCTCAGCCGTAGCTCTCTCAAGAGTTGTCCTTGAAAGGGCAGCAGCTGGGAGAGCCCTCTCAGCCCCACCCAGCTCACAGGGTGTCTCTTGTGGGGGGAGAGGATATAGGAGATTGTAAGCCGCTCTGAGTCTCTGATTCAGAGAGAAGGCGGGGTATAAACCTGCAGTCTTCTTCTTCCCCCCAGGGAAGGGGGCTGTGTTCCTGACTGTCTCTTCCATGCAAACACCCTCCCCCCTCTGTTTGCAGGTGTTTCCGAGACTCCATGGAAGATTCCACCCGCCTGGGCTACTGCGTGGTGGCCGGCAGCTTCGTGGCCTTCCAGTTCTGCTTCTCAGCCGTCAGCCCCCAGCTCTCCCTCTCGCTCTGCCCCGGCTACCCCACCCTCCCCACTGTCAAGCGGAGTGAATGGGACTCCAGGTACTGGGTCTGCCTGCTGGGGTGGAGGAGAGGCTGAGGAGGCCGTCATGGGGAGGGGGGCAGAAACAAGAAGGGTGACTCCCTGGCGGCTGGATCAGGGGAATGCTGCAGGCATCGCTTATTTGGATGTCCGTAAGGCTTTAGATAAGGTTTCTCACACTATTCCTGGTTGACAAGTTGGTAAAATGTGGTTTGGATCCTGTTACCGTTAGCTGGATCTGTAACTGGTTGACAGACCACACCCAAAGAGTGCTTGTGAATGGCTCCTCGTCCTCTTGGAGAGGAGGGACAAGTGGAGTGCCTCAAGGATCTGTCCTGGGACCTGTTTTGTTCAACATCTTTATCAATGATTTCGATGAAGGAATAGAGGGAATTAAATTTGCAGATGATACTGAATTCGGAGGGGCTGCAAATACAGTAGAAGACAGAGTTAAGATACAGGATAATCTTGACAGGCTGGAAAACTGGGCTGAAACCAATAAAATGAATCTGAATGTGGATAAATGTAAAGATATCCATTTAGATAAGATTAACTAAATTAATAGGAGACTTGTCTTGGCAGTCGGATGTGTGAAAAGGATCTAGGGATCTTAGGGGACCACACGCTGCACATGAGTCGGCAATGTGATGTGGCTAAAAAGGCAAATTCAATTTTGGGCTGTATCAATAGAAGTAGTGTCCAGATCACGTGATGTGATGGTATCGCTTTACTGTATTCTGGTTAGACCTCACCTGGAGTATTGTGTTCAGTTTTGGGCACCACAATTTAAGAAGAATATAGACAAGCTGGAACATGTCTAGAGGAGGGCAACAAAGATGGTGAGGGGTCTGGAGACCAAGTCCTATCAGGAAAGGTTGAAGGAGCTGGGCATGTTTAGCCTGATGACTAAGTCCTTGAAGGGCTGTCCTATAGAGGATGGTGTGGGATTGTTTTCTGTGGCCCCGGAAAGCAGGACCAGAACCAACGGGTTGAAATTAAATTAGGTTATTTATACCCCCATAATCACAATATTTACATTCCTTTCTGTCCTAATCTCTTCCTTGTCTCGGAGAGGGACGAGCCAAGGCTTCTTCCTCTAGAGCATGCGCATTCCACCCCCCCCCCCCCCCCGGGTTGAAATTAAATCAAAAGAGTTTCCGGCTCAAGATTAGGAAGACCTTCCTGACTGTTAGAGCGATTCCTCAGTGGAACAGGCTTCCTCCTTGGGAGATGGTGGGCTCTCCTTCCTTGGAGGTTTTTCAACAGAGGCTAGATGGCCACCTGACAGCAATGAAGATCCTGTGAATTTAGGGGGAGGGATTTGTGAGTTTAGAGCAGTTCCTCAGTGGAACAGGCTTCCTCCTTGGGAGGTGGTGGGCTCTCCTTCCTTGAAGGTTTTAAACAGAGGCTAGAGGGCCATCTGACAGCAATGAGGATCCTGTGAATTTAGGGGGAGGGGTTTGTGAATTTAGAGCGGTTCCTCAGTGGAACAGGCTTCCTTCTCGGGAGGTGGTGGGCTCTCCTTCCTTGGAGGTTTTTCAACAGAGGATAGGTGGCCATCTGACAGCAATGAGGATCCTGTGAATTTAGGGGGAGGTGTTTGTGAGTTTAGAGCGGTTCCTCAGTGGAACAGGCTTCCTCCTTGGGAGGTGGTGGGCTCTCCTTCCTTGGAGGTTTTTCAACAGAGGCTAGATGGCCATCTGACAGCAATGCGGATCCTGTTAGGCAGATTATGAGAAGAAGGGCAGGAAGGGCTGCATCGGTGCTTAATTCTCATGGCCCTTTCTTACTTTCCCAGGGAAAAGCTGATCACCACTTCGGAGTCGGTCAGCGATTTTTCTCCAGGCCAGTTTGGCCAGGGATCCTGGAGGCTTTTGCCAAACGTCTGGGCCTGGAGCCTGCAGGGGCACTGGGGATGTGTGTGTGGAGGGGGGAGGTGTTTGTGAATTTCCTGCATTGTGCAGGGGGTTGGACTAGATGACCCTGGAGGTCCCTTCCAGCTCTGCAAGGAACCATCCTTTGTGGGTTAGAGAGGGGAACAGAGCGAGGAGATGTGCGTAACATACACAGCCACTGTCAGGCCAGGGTAACCCTTGCATGTGCTCCTTCCCAGATGCGTATCCACCGTGCACGCAGTGGTGGTCGGCCTCTTTTGCCTCTACATCCTGTGGTACGATGATGCTGTCAATGCCAACCCCATCTGGTAAGAAATCGGCAGCCCCCCCCCCCCCCTTCCGCAGCTCAGCCAGGCATTGCCAAAAGGAGGGCTCCGAGAATCACATGGGAAGCTGTGAAGGGCTGTTTTGTGTGGCAGAACAATGGTCCCTTGTGCCCCCCCTCCCTGGATTTAGGATTGGGAAAGGGGATGGAGAGGCTGGAGAGAATGGGGGCAGGGCTGGCTCTGGGCCTAAAAAGATGCTGGCTCCCTGCCCAAGACATAGAGTCTCTCTGTGCATGTGTGTGTCTCTCTCTCTGTCTTTCTCTCTCTGTGTCTCTCCCTCTATCTTTCTCTCTGCCTTTCTCTCTCTCTGTCTCTCTCTGTGTCTTTGTGTCTCTTTCTCTGTCTCTCCCTCTATCTGTCTTTCTCTCTCTCTCCCTGTGTCTCTCTCTCTGTGTCTGTCTTTGTCTCTCTCTCTTTCTCTCTTTCCCTGTCTCTCTCTCTTTTTCTCTGTGTGTGTCTCTCTCTTGTTCTCTGTCTCTCTCTCTCTCTCTCTTTCTCTCTCTCTGTCTGTCTCTGTCTGTGTCTCTTTCTCTCTGTCTCTCTTTCTGTTTCTGTCTCTCTTTCTCAGTCTCTCTGTCTCTGTTCCCGCACCCCCATTCCACTGCTTGCAGGGCACATGACCATGCTTTGCTTTCCATTGGTCTCCTGTTGCTTCTCAGGGGGCTGGCTGATACAAGTCCCTAAAGCTCAGCCATGTTGCTCTCAGGTGTGGTCAGAGGGCCCATGGGCCATGGTGTCAAGTTGCAGCCAATTCAGGATGCCCCTCAAGAGCTGTTCAAGGCAAGGACATTCGGGGGTGGTTGGCCCCTGCCTGTCTCTGCCCGGCAACCCTGGACTTTCCTCCCATCCAAGGACTAGCTGGCTCCACCCTGCTTAGTTGCCTAGACGGGATGAGATCAGGCCAGCCTGAACCCTCCAGGGCAGGGCAGAGCAGAAGACATACAGAGGCGGTTGGCCATTGCTTTCCTCTGCACAGCAACCCTGGACTTCCCGGGTGGTCTCCCCTCCCTCCTTAGCTTCCGAGATCTGATGGAGTCAGTCAGGCCAGCCTGGGCAACATGCACCCTAGAGGAGGGCCTGTATCCCAGCGTCTGGTCCAGGCCCCGATCCACACTGAAACAGCCTGAGGGTGCAGAAGAGCCCTTGGTTTCCTTTCACTCCCTTTTGTCCTTTGCCGTTCCCTTGGCTCATCTTGGCCTGTTTCTTCTGCTTGCTTCCTGCCTCCTTTTAGAATTGCAGCTTGGAAGGGGGGGGGGGGTCATTTTCCTTTTCTTAATAAGTGGCATGTGCAGGGTTGCATTTGTACAATTTGAGCTGCTTTTCCAGGGGGAAAAAGTGTAATAGGATTTACCAAGTGGTGTAACCAAGCTTAATTTCTGCCCCAAAGGCTAGAGGGGAGTAACAGTGCCTAGATGCAAGACATGGAAATGCGCTGTTAAAAATAAATGGGAAAGGGTGTGTGTGTGTGAGAGAGAGAGAGAGCGCTGAAACCAAGAGGGAACCAGAAGGACAAGGGTTGCAAAGAGGAAGAATGTGAGGGTTGTCTAGTTTAGTTTCAGTGGTCAGCTGAGTTGATTGCTTGGTGGAGAAGGTGATTTGTTTTACTCAAGTTTTATTATAGACTCATTACCATTACTACCTGTTACAACAGGTAGGTGTACCATAATAACAAATCAAAAACAACACAATTTAAAGATATTTCAAGTGTTACCATTCCACACCACTTAATATATATATATTTATGTCTATTTATATTTTCTATATTTTTATAGCAGAGGAATAATAAAGCTTAACAATGCTAATTTCCCTAACAGCTTTTTTTAAAAAAAAAACTTAATGCCACACGCATTCAATACAGCTTCTTATCTTCCTTCTCTTGATTATTCCTTCTACTCTCAAAAAAAAAATCCATAAAGAATAAATTGTAACAATATATCTCAGTCCCTGGAGACCTTAAAGTTTAAGGTCAAAAAGAAAAAAAGAAAAGAAACTATTTCTTCTTCTTCTTCACCTGGACTGAATTAAACAAGGAGGGAAATTACCCAGGTGCTCTCACCGTCTGTCCCCACCCAGCTCTTAGTTCTGAAAGAAAAATCAATACTTATAAATTATAAGTTTCTTCAGCTTTTCCCTTTTCTTGTTGCTTCAGTTTCTTTTAAATAGAGTCCATATTTTCTTCCAAATTAACACGGGTTATCCTTGGAGGGATGAGAGGAGAGCATTCCTTTCTCTTATTAACTCTTGATACTGGAGAGGAGGGAGTTAACTTGGATATTAGTATCTCACCAGAGGCTGCGTCATATGCTGTAAACGAAGTGGAGCCTTTTTGGACACATAGTTTGCCTGATTGTAGCCATTTATATTTAATTTTTAAGTCCCGCAATTTGGCAGTTGTGTCCTTAAGGTCTCTTCTGATTCTTAAAAATTCAGGAGGGAGATCCGGAAACACTTGAATCTTTAACCCCTGGTAGTCCAGGCCTCCTCTCTCCGTAGCCTCTGCAAAGACTCTTTGCCTCATTCGATAATCCTTAAACTGCACCACAATATCTCGGGTATAAGACAAATTGTCTTCACATACCTTGCCTACACGATATGCTTTTTGGATGAGTGGAAGAACCTCGACCTCCAGGTGGATTACTTCAGCAAGCCAATTTGCCATGAATATATATAAGTCCATTTCTGCTTCCACATCTGATTTAAAGCCTCTAAATTTTAGGCACAGCTCCCGGCTACGAAAATCCACTGTTAAAACCCGTTCCCTCATCCATACATCTGCTGTTATCTCTTGAGCTTTTTTTAACGCTTCTTGCGCCGTTTGAGTTGCTTGCTTCATCCAGACGCTGACACATTGGTTGAAGCATAGAAGTTATGTCGTCTCGTATTTCCTCTCTTAGTTTAGACATTGCCTGAAACAATAAATTCACCGTGAGAGGACTTTCTGCAGGTGGTTCCTCACATCTCTCCAAGCTTGCGTGGGAGGTGGAAGGCAGTTCCAAGAAATTAGTTAAAGGCTGAAAGCTTTTTTCCTTCTGCTTGATCTTTTTCACCCCTTTCGGAGGCATCTTTCAAAAGTTCAAAAATATAATTTAAAGAGGTAAAAAAGGATATAACTTTGGAGCCAGCGGGGAGAGCGTTAGGCAAAGGCTCCTGACCGGATATTGGTCAAAGCCACTCCCCCCGGAGAAGGTGATTTGAAAGGTAGAGAGGCAGCCAACAAATGTTTTAAAGAAACAGATAAATGCCTGTGACCTTGTAATGTGCGGGGGCAGGGCTGAAGGCCACATTCCTTTGGCAGCTTCCACACAACAGAGGTGAGCTTGTGGGCTGTCCCCTGCCACAGCAGCCTCCGTGCAGCAAAGGGGCCACAAGAAGTCCCCCCACATTGCCCCTGCCTCCATCGCCCGGCACTTTGTTGATCTGCAAAACAATGAAAATCGACCTACCTAGAGGCAGAGCAGTGTGGAGCATTTTCTGTCTGAGTTCCCATATTGCATTTTTTCCTTTCCAAAGAAGTCCTTGGCCCCACTCACTGCAGATCTAATGGGAGACTTGCCTTTTGTAAAATGTGGAGGTGCTTTTGTGTGGCTTTGGCGGGTGCCTCAGCTGTGCTCGTTCCTGGGTCATTTGGATCTGGCCCCTGCGATCCACGGGCCACGCTTGTCATGCGACTGGGCACTGCAGTGAGGTAGGAAAAGGGCTGCCGATGCTTTCTTTAGCCAGGCTCTGAGACCACTGTAAGCTGTGGAGTCTTATGAGCAAAACTTCTATTTTGTGAGCTGCTGGCCTTAACGTTGTGAGCTACTGCATAGATTATTGTGCTCTGGGGCCATTTTTCCTGGGCTGAGACAAAAACGTGTGAGACGGTGGCTAAAAATCTGTGAGCTAGCTCACGCTGACCCAGCCGAGAGGGAACACTGGCGGCAGCAGCCCTCTCAGACTTACGTTGCCGTGCCCCTCTCCAATCCACCTCACAGGGTGTCTGTAGTGGGGGGGGAGGAAGGTAAAGGAGGTTGTGAGCCGCTCTGAGACTCTTCGGAGTGGAGGGCGGGATATAAATCCAATATCTTCTTCTTCATCCATAGCCATTTGCTGCAGCTCCCCATGCTATTTATGCGCTCTTTTGTTTCATAAGACTGGGATTTGTGATCTGTTGTTCACCCTGCTGGGAGGGCAGAAGAGCCCAGGCAGCTGGACTGGCATCATGCAAGCAGCATCCACATACCAGTTTGCGTTTTCAGAATAGCCCTTTGTGCGTCTGCATTTGTCACTATAAACTTACTCTTGGTCTTGGAAGCAGCAAGTTGTCCCAGGCAGAGGGATCCAGGCAGCAGCGATGATATTTGCAAGCATTTAACATTTTCCAAGCAGTCAAAGTGCATCACGTACATTCTCTTACGGTCAGTCCTTACAAGGGCCCAGTAAAACAAGCTGGGATTCTTAAAGGTGCTGGGGCACCCCCAGCCACAGGGCTTTGTTCTTGCATCAGGTGCTCTTCAGCCTCTCTTCTGTTCGTAGGGTTGCCAAGTCCAATTCAAGAAATACCTGGGGACTTTGGGGGTGGAGCCAGGAGCAAGGGCATGACAAGCATCACTGAACTCCAAAGGGAGTTCTGGCCATCACATTTAAAGGGACCGCACACCTTTTAGATGCCTTCCCTCCAGTGGAAATAATGGAGAGGGGCACCTTCTTTGGGGGCTCATAGAATTGGACCTCTTGGTCCAAGCTTTTTGAAAGTTGGAGGGTATTTTGAGGAGAGGCATCAGATGCAATGCTGCAAATTTGGTGCCTCTACCTCAAAAAACAGCCCCTCCCCCAGAACCCCAGATACCTGTGGATCAATTCTTCATTATACCCTGTGGGAACTGGTCTCCACAGGGAACAATGGAGTGCCCAGCAGACATTTCCCTCCTCCCCACTTTCTGATGACTCTAGAGCGGGGGGGGGGGCTCCAAACCAGGGGGTCCCTTGCCCCCACCTGGGGATTGGCAGCCCTATCTGTTCGTAAATTATGAATGTTTAGATTGGGACTGCCAGCCATTTTGAGCCTGTAGGTGTCTTTGGGATTCTGACACAGTATGGTGGGCACAGCCACAAAATGGTTGCCATGGGAGGCGGAGCAAGCCACAAAATGGCTGCCACAGCTTGCCTTCCCTCATGCAATTAAGATCGCTGTGCTTCCCTGACCTGGATCGCCCAGGCAAGCTCAATCTTGTCAGATCTTCGAAGCCAAACAGGGTCGACTCTGGTTAGTCCTTGAAGGGGAGACCTGCCTGGAATTAGGGTTCCCTGGTCCAACTCAGGGAAAATTTGGGGACTTTGGGGGTGGAGCTGGGAGCCGTTCCTATTCCGTAAAAATAAATAAAAATACAGCAGTGCACTTCCCCTGAATACAGTCTTCATTTCCTCCTCCTCTTTTTTGCATTCAAATGCTTCCACAGAAGCTGAACACACACACAAACTTTTACAAATCAGCCCAAATAAACAGTTTGCATGCCCACACTTTTGTGATCTCCCTGGGGCAATGGTACAGGTAGCTTTATTCACTGGAGTTGCTGAATGTAGCAATCTGCTGTATTTCAGCCAACTTACAGAGAGAGGTCTTGGGGGTGGGCTTTGTCTGGGTTGGGAGGGGCGGCCTTGTTCCTCCTACCACCCATCCCCTAATCTACCGTGCCTCCCTGAAATGCTTTAGGCACCAGCATGTATTGGGGAGGGGAGAGAAGTTCACAACTTGCCATATGAGGCCTGCCCCTTCTTCCAAAGCAGCCTAGTGCACATCCAAAGGCACAAGGACTGTGCCAAAAGAACCAAGTTGTGGAAGGCCACCAGTGATGGAGCAAGGCTGGAGGGGGTGCTTTTCGACACCAGGTTCGTCCTTGTTTGGACACCTCTTGCCTGGCCTAGGAAATGTTGTGCCGTCTCTGGGAGAGCCCAGAGGGCAGGAAATGGGCACACTCCATTGCCTGCTGCCCATGGGGGAGGAATGAATGCCTGATACAATAGTAGCCACATCACCTCCTCTGCTTTTCATTCTTTCTTTTCTCCCTGCAGGGGAGAGCCCCGCCTGGTCAAGCTGAATGTCGCCATCACCAGCGGCTACTTGCTGTACGGTAAGCTGCGTGCTCCTCTCTTTCCCTCCGCAGGGTCCAGCTGGAGGAAGAGTCTTCCTCAGCCAAAGCGACTGCCGCTGTGGGTCATTTTGCTCCTCTTTAGCAATGGCCTTCCTCCTCCTCATCTCCCTCCCCCACCTGAGCATATCCGCCTCCGAAAGCCAGTTAGGCGTAGTGGTGAAGTGCGTGGACTCCTCCACTTGCAGCTGCTGGAAAGGTCTTGGGTCAGCCAGAGCTCTCTTATTTGGAAGAACTGGGTTTGATTCCCGACTCCTCCACTTGCACCTGCTGGAATAGCCTTGGGTCAGCCAGAGCTCTCTTATCTGGGAGAACCAGGTTTCATTCCCGACTCCTCTACTTGCACCTGCTGTAATAGCTTTGGGTCAGCCAGAGCTCTCTTATTTGGGAGAACTGGGTTTGATTCCCCACTCCTCCACTTGCAGCTGCTGGAATAGCCTTGGGTCAGCCAGAGCTCTCTTATCTGGGAGAACTGGGTTTGATTCCTGACTCCTCCACTTGCACCTGCTGGAATAGCCTTGGGTCAGCCAGAGCTCTCTTATCTGGGAGAACCAGGTTTGATTCCCGACTCCTCCACTTGCACCTGCTGGAATAGCCTTGGGTGAGCCAGAGCTCTCTTATTTGGGAGAACTGGGTTTGATTCCCCACTCCTCCACTTGCAGCTGCTGGAATAGCCTTGGGTCAGCCAGAGCTCTCTTATCTGGGAGAACCAGGTTTGATTCCCCACTCCTCCACTTGCACCTGCTGGAATAGCCTTGGGTGAGCCAGAGCTCTCTTATTTGGGAGAACTGGGTTTGATTCCCCACTCCTCCACTTGCAGCTGCTGGAATAGCCTTGGGTCAGCCAGAGCTCTCTTATCTGGGAGAACCAGGTTTGATTCCCCACTCCTCCACTTGCACCTGCTGGAATAGCCTTGGGTCAGCCAGAGCTCTCTTATTTGGGAGAACCGGGTTTGATTCCCCACTCCTCCACTTGCAGCTGCTGGAATAGCCTTGGGTCAGCTAGAGCTCTCTTATCTGGGAGAACCAGGTTTGATTCCCCACTCCGCCACTTGCACCTGCTGGAATAGCCTTGGGTGAGCCAGAGCTCTCTTATTTGGGAGAACTGGGTTTGATTCCCCACTCCTCCACTTGCAGCTGCTGGAATAGCCTTGGGTCAGCTAGAGCTCTCTTATCTGGGAGAACCGGGTTTGATTTCCCACTCCTCCACTTGCAGCTGCTGGAATGACCTTGGGTCAGCCAGAGCTCTCTTCTCTGGGAGAACCGGGTTGGATTCCCCATGCCTCCACTTGCAGCTGCTGGAATGGCCTTGGGTCAGCCAGAGCTCTCTTCTCTGGGAGAACCGGGTTGATTCCCCACTCCTCCACTTGCACCTGCTGGAATGGCCTTGGGTCAGCCAGAGCTCTCTTATCTGGGAGAACCGGGTTTGATTCCCCCCTCCTCCACTTGCAGCTGCTGGAATGGCCTTGGGTCAGCTAGAGCTCTCTTATCTGGGAGAACCGGGTTTGATTTCCCACTCCTCCACTTGCAGCTGCTGGAATGACCTTGGGTCAGCCAGAGCTCTCTTATCTGGGAGAACCGGGTTGGATTCCCCATGCCTCCACTTGCAGCTGCTGGAATGGCCTTGGGTCAGCCAGAGCTCTCTTCTCTGGGAGAACCGGGTTGATTCCCCACTCCTCCACTTGCACCTGCTGGAATGGACTTGGCACAGCCATAGCTCTCTTCTCTGGGAGAACCAGGTTGGATTCCCCATTCCTCCACTTGCACCTGCTGGAATGGCCTTGGGTCAGCCAGAGCTCTCTTATCTGGGAGAACGGGGTTTGATTCCCCACTCCTCCACTTGCACCTGGTGGAATGGCCTTGGGTTAGCCATAGCTCTCTTATCTGGGAGAACGGGGTTTGATTCCCCCCTCCTCCACTTGCACCTGCTGGAATGGCCTTGGGTCAGCCACAGCTCTTGCAGAGTTGTTGTTGAAACGGACGCTGCTGTGAGAGCCCTCTCAGCCCCACCCACCTCACAGGGTGTCTGTTGTGAAAGAAGAAGATAAAGGAGATTGTGAGCTGCTCTGAGTCTTTGATTCAGAGAGAAGGGCGGGGTATAAATCTGCAGTCTTCGTCTTCTTGGGAGGGACAGTGGCTCAATGGTAGAACATCTGCTTGGGAAGCAGAAGGTCTCCGGTTCAATCCCCGGCATCTCCAAAAAAGGGTCCAGACAAATAGGTGTGAAAAACCTCAGCCTGAGACCCTGGAGAGCCCCTGCCAGTCTGAGGAGACAATACTGACTTTGATGGACCAAGGGTCTGATTCAGTAGAAGGCAGCTTCATATGTTCATATGTTCTTTGACTGTCAAAAGTTCATACCCCAAAAAATCCTTTATGTCTCTCAGGTGCTCCTGGGCTGGGGTCTAGCATACCTTTGCTTTTTCTTGATGTCTGCCACGCAATTCTCTGAGTTGGAGTCCAGCCAAGCACCTTTAAGATAGACAAAGTGTCATTCTGGGGAGCAGTTTAATATGTGCATGCTCTCAAGAAGTGTGTGCCCACACACGGAAGCTCATACCCAGAATCAAACTTGGTTGGTCTTCAAGGTGCCCCCCTGGACTCAAACAGGGGGGAGGAGTTGTAACCTAACCTTTTGGCAAGAGGCTCCCCCCCCCCCAGGAGTTCTGTCAGACTTTCGTCAGCTTCAATCGCTTCCCCTCATAAGATGTGAATATTTGTCAGGGTCTGTTCATAGGAGGGTGGAACCAGGGGAGTGGGCCACTAAGGGGGGGTGGGTACAGAGGGCAAGGAGCTAGGAGATGTGCCCCCCCAGACTGCACCCCAAACTCTTCTGCGCTGAGGCTGCTGGAACACCTGTGGCTTTACAGATTCCCCCAGCAAATGATGTGTGTGTGTGTGTGTGTGGAGAGAGAGGGGTAGAAAGAATCTGGCTGTGCTGCCTACAGGAATCAGGGGCCAGACTGCCTGCATCTCTTGCCCTCCCCAGTTCTCCTCCTGTGCTTTTAACAAGCAGGCAGACACCAGGGTGGCAAGAGCTTCTCATGCAATTTATGTCTGTGCCCAGCAGTGGGTGGGGGCAGAACAGAAAGGGGGCAGCCCCAGCCTGTGGCCATCCCTCTTGTGTCCCACCCCTTCTGGGCCCAGTAAACTCTCCTCCTCCTGCGTTTCTGTTCTGGGTTCCAGATCTGCTGTTGCTAATCCGCTACTGGAGAACCCTGGGAGATTCCCTCTTTGTGTGTCACCACCTGGCGGCGCTGTACGCTTATGGATATGTGCTGGTCAGTGTTCCGCTTCCGCTGTGAACAGTCCTCTGCATTGCTCTTGGCCCAGCTCCGAGCTTCATGCCACCTCTTCCTCTGCCACTGTCAGTACAACCCCCCTCCCAGCCCACCCAAACCGCCTGTGCTCAGGACAGATAAAAGAGGGCAAAGGCTAGGAGCTGGCTGGGCAACTCCCACCCATAATCTGGAGGATAGGAAGTAGAAGCTGAGTGCCCCCCCCCCCCGCGCCAGAGAAATGAAGATTAAGAAATGGAGGTAACTGTACCCTGAAAGAAGCTTTGGGCAACCCCAAATCACACATCCCCAAATATTCAAGCCTGTGCCTTGCAACAAGCTTGGTTCTGGTACCAAGAACTACCATGCCAGAAACTCCCCATTGGTATATGTTGATAAGATGCACTCAATAAGGGACTGCGGCTGCAGCTGCATCTCTTCTGCCACCTCAAACAAGTCTCAGGCTCTCCCAGATCAACTTTGAAACTCTTGGTACCAGTACCAGGCATTGGGCCATGGAACCGTCTGCGTCTCCTTGCTGGTTGCAGCCCCCAGTGTCTGGGGGTGAATTATTCAGGATCGCCTAAAGCCTGTTTGGGGGTATTTCTGGTTGGCCCTGGGAACTACAGATGCAGCCTCCTGTGGTTTGAGAAGTATTGTGCAAAAAGTAGAAAGCTGGACCAGAGAGAGACGCGGGCAAAGACTGGGGAAGCCACCTCTCATCCACGAGAAGTTGGCAGGGGCGGGCAGGTAACGCCAGCGCTGAAAGGAGGGCGCTTCGAAAGATGGTGGCCTTTCCAGTTAGCTAAAACTGTCAACAAAAAATTCCCCTAAGCAGCGGCGAAGGGGGGGGGGGGAGGGAAGCCCCTCTTTGGGCCTGGTTGAGAAGAGTTCCCAACCTCCGGAATTCTCAGCTATTACAATTGATTTCCAAACGTCCAAGAAAACAGCTCCATTGGAAGGCACACTCAGTGGCCTCCCCTCTCCCCAAACCCACCCTCCCCAGGCCGCCCCCCCACCCTCCAGGAATTCCCCACCTGAAGTTGGCAGTCCTATAGGTGTAGGCATTGCTGGGGAGGGTGGGGGTATAATTCTGACAGCTCTGCTTTGCCAGGGTGAAATAATACTGGGCTGGGGGGGGGGGGGGGAGGCCAGATTTTCAGGTTACTTAGCTATATGGAGGATGAGGATTGCAGCTTCCCCTCCGGATTCCCCCTGAGTTTTTTAGGGAAGAGGCACAACCGGGAATACTTCTAACCCAGCAGTTATTTAAACTGTGGAACTCCCTGCCAGTGGAGGTCGTAGCTGCCACGAGCACAGGCGGCATCAAAAGGGCATGAGGCAGATCGATGGCTTCTCTTTCTCTCTCTGCAGAGCCGAGGGGTCCTGCCCTATTTTGCCAACTTCCGGCTCCTCTCAGAGTTATCCACGCCCTTTGTGAACCTCCGGTGAGTTGTAGGACGAGACAAAATGGGTCAACACATTCCCAGGCCAGGCCTTGGGCCTGCATCAGCCACTTCAGATAGGGGGGTCGTGGGAGAGAACCTGAGACCCTCCCCTCCAAGAGCTAGTGCAGGACCCCCTCTTTTCACGCCTGACCCCCTCTCCCTGTTGGCAATCGTTGCAGGTGGTTCTTGGACACAGCTGGCTGTCCCCGCTCTTCCTGGCTGGCCTTGGCCAACGGCCTGGCCATGACGGGGGTGTTCTTTGTGGTACGCATTGCCGTCATCCCCAGCTACTACGCACAGGTTTTTGCCTGGTACGGCACTCCTGAGTACGAACGCTTGGGCCTGAGCGTGCAGCTGGCCTGGATCGGGCCCAGCCTGGCTCTGGAGGTGCTCAACGTGGTCTGGATGTATCGCATCACCCGCGGCTTCTGCCGGGCCTTCTGCCAGCGCAGACCCCACAAGACGGCATGAAGAGGGAGCCCCAGTCTGATCACCCAGGGCGCAGCTGGAGGCGGCCATCTTGGAATGATTCCTGGACTCCTAGGACTTGGCCACCTCCAGGCCCTGCCAGTGGGGCATTTGGCTTCGTGTTCTGTCAGAAGGAGATCTTTGCTGTCCTGACCAGACTTGGCCGCTGAGTGGCAGCTGTCCGTGTTGCCGAGATGGACTTTCTCCCAGAAGCACCTGACACAGCCGGGTGTGCTGTGGGGTGGGGGGGGGGGGGGCAGAGCGGCCTTTGTGCTTTTGGCTCAGCTCAACAAATGGAGGCCCACAGCTAGCCCATTTGCCTGGGAACTTGGTGGAGCCCAGCGGTTGGCGATCTTGGCGGGAGCTTCTGAAGACAGAGAGTGGTCTGGCCTCAGCAGGAAATCCACCCCTTGGGGGGGAGGATGCCTTTCATAGAGTTGCCAACTTCCAGCTGCTGGCTGGAGAACTCCTAGAATTGCAGATAGAATCTCCAAACAATAGAGATTTGCTCCCTGGAGAAAACGGCTGCTCTGGGATGTGGGCTCTGTGGCCTTCTACCCTCTGGAGTTCCTTCTCCACCCCAAGCCCCACCCTCCTCAGGTTCTGCCCCCCAAACCGCCATGTCTTTTCCTACCTGGAGCTGCAAGGCTGTCTTAGAGCATCACATTGCCAGCCCTGAGTGCCTGAGGCGTGGGAGGGGAGGGGAGGGGCCTGGGGTGCACGGGAGAGACAGCAGCTGGTTCTGGATGGCCTCTGCCTCTTCACTTAGGGTTCTGCAGACAATCGAAATCATGTGGAGGGTCACCCAAGCCCCCTCCCCCAATTTTTCTTTCAGTCCAGGATTGTGGGCTTGGGGAGGGGTTTTGACTTAAAATACAATTGCCTTCCCAGGCTATGCCCCGTCACCGTGGTTGGAGGGGGAGGGACAGAGCACAGTTGAAGTTGCTGTTCAGTCTCCCCCCTTGAGCCTAGATTTAATTCCTGCTCTCTGCTGACTGTCTCTTTCCCTCCTAATACTCCTGAGTAAAAGCACCGCTGCAGGATGTGGGAGGAATGTAGTTTCTTAAACTGGACTAGATGGACCCTCCCTGGTCTGACCCAGCAGGGCTCTTCTGATGTTCTTCTCAGGGGAAGGCCTCAGCCTCTCTGCCCTGTTGTTGGCCCTCCAGAGGAACTGGGTGGCCACTGTGTGAGACAGGAGGCTGGACTAGATGGGCCCTCCCTGGTCTGATCCAGCAGGGCTCTTCTGATGTTCTTCTCAGGGGAAGGCCTCAGCCTCTCTGCCCTGTTGTTGGCTCTCCAGAGGAACTGGGTGGCCACTGTGTGAGACAGGAGGTTGGACTAGATTGGCCCTCCCTGGTCTGACCCAGCAGGGCTCTTCTGATGTTCTTCTCAGGGGAAGGCCTCAGCCTCTCTGCCCTGTTGTTGGCTCTCCAGAGGAACTGGGTGGCCACTGGGTGAGACAGGATGCTGGACTAGATGGACCCTCCCTGGTCTGATCCAGCAGGGCTCTTGTGATGTTCTTCTCAGGGGAAGGCCTCAGCCTCTCTGCCCTGTTGTTGGCTCTCCAGAGGAACTGGGTGGCCACTGTGTGAGACAGGAGGTTGGACTAGATTGGCCCTCCCTGGTCTGACCCAGCAGGGCTCTTCTGATGTTCTTCTCAGGGGAAGGCCTCGGCCCCTCTGCCCTGTTGTTGGCCCTTCAGAGGAACTGGGTGGCCACTGTGTGAGACAGGAGGCTGGACTAGATGGACCCTCCCTGATCTTATCCAGCAGGGCTCTTCTGATGTTCTTAAAGGCTTCAAAGGGAGTTTGAGTGCAGCTGGGCAGCGTATTTGCACTGATGAGGGCACTTTCAGAACCTTGAGGAAGGGTCTCGGGCACCCCACCACCCCCACATATTGGCAGGACTCATCTCAAAAATGTTGGGAGGTTCCAAGCCAAGCATCGCCCTCTAAGGGAGGCAGCTGCTTCTGAACAGGAGCACCAAGACGATGCTCTCTGCTTGCGGCAGAGGAGACCTGGGATCTGCTTTGGGGGAGAGACACTCTTTGGCCTCAGCTTCCATTGGGGGAGGGGGGGTCACACCCTACACAGCCACGGAAGAGATTTCCAAGCCCAGAAACAGAAGCCAGCCCACCAGATGGTACACAAGCTGTGAGGTGCACCTGTCCAGGAAAGGGGGGGGGGGGGCTTTGCTAGGAAGTCCGCCAGCAGGTAGTTCTCCCAAGCTTTCTCTGCTTGTCTGCTCCACACAAGATCATCTCCACATTGGGGGGGGGGCACTGCCATTCCAGCAGCCACCGTGCCTTAATACAAGCCCCCCCCCATTTTCTGCCCCCCCTTCCTTTACACCCATTCAAGCCTCCTGCATCAAATTTGGTTGCGACAAGAGCCGTTTCAACCTAAAGGCAGCTCACTCGTTGGATGGTTTTGTGTGATCAGTGTTGTTTCATATTTGCAATGTTTGCCCCCTTTCTCGTGCTTGGTCTTCAGCACAACCCTGCAAGGGAGGCCAGGCAGAGTGCCAGAGAGAGCAGCATGGGGGTGCCCTCAGTGGGCCTCCTTGTGGACTTCTTAGCTTGATATCAGGGCAGGGAGTCTCTCCCCTCAGTGTGCAGAGGAGGCCTTCCCAATGATGGTAGAGCAGGATTTCCTGGGCAGCCCCCCCCCCCCCGCCCCCCCACGAAAAGGAGCTTCCATTCACTATCCCTTCCCCTGGGGCTTGCCCAAGAGAACTTCCCAGAGACTCAGGGCTGTTCATCACCAAACGAACTGAGCCCAGGTGCTAGATGTCTTAGGGCACATCTGAATAAGAATTTAAAGACATGAGGTTTTGTTTCTTCTAGAACTACCAGGTGCTGGGAGATAGATCTATCATTTTTGTAGCTCTTTCCCCCCCTGAAACCTGTGCCTTAGAAGGTTTTGCCATGCAAAACAGCCAGAAACGTACCTAGACTTTGCTAATGGGTGCTACGGATTCCATCCCTCATTATACGATAAAGAAAATTTATGCCACAAATGCGAGCCGTTGAAATTCTGTTGATTTTTCCCCCGCCTGCAATGGAGAGTTCTAACCTATGCAGTATTTGTAATTTTCTAATCTTGTTAACAGGAATCGTCGTGTTGATAATAAAGAAGATCTAATTTATTAAACAGCGCTCCTCGGCGCACTGTTACCGCTTGTGTGTGCATCGGTGTGTTGTGCTGTGCTTTTTGGAACGCTGACAGCAGCGAGCAGAGTTCTCTTTCCACCCAGGGCTTCTGTGCGTCTCCCCCGCCATTTCTTGACTACAGAGCTGGCGTAGCCCACCTTGGGTAGATGTTCTGCACGTCCAAGTGAGAAGAGAAGCTGAGGCAAGCCTGAGGCTGAACCCGCCTGGCAAGGATTCTCCACTCTCTCACCCTTGTTGCTGTGAACGCGGACGCATTGGCATTGGCACTGGAGTCTCCACACCAAGATTATGCGCACACAATCCCCCGTCCACTGCCCACCGAAGAGCCAGTTTGGTGTGGTGGTTAAATGCGCAGACGCTAATCTTGGAGAACCCGGTTTGATTCCCCCCTCCTCCTCCACATGCAGCTGCTGAGTGACCTTGGGCTGGTCACAGTCCTTGAAAGAGCTGCTCTCTTAACAGCTGGTCTCTCAGGGCTCTCTCAGCCCCACCTGCCTCACAGCCCAAGGGGGTCTGTTGTGGGGGGAGGAAGGGAAGGAGATTGTGAGCTGCTCTGAGACTCTGAGTGAAGGGCAGGGGATAAATCCAGTCTCCTCTTCTCCCCTGCTGTGCCCCAGGAGGTCTTTATGAAACCTAGTCATTGCTAGATCACCATAACCTTCTATTGCCATTATCTCCTAATTCAGGGGTGTCGAACTCATTTGTTATGAGGGCCAGGTCTGAAGAAGAAGATGATATTGGATTTATATCCCGCCCTTCACTCTGAAGAGGCTCAGAGTGACTCACAATCTCCTTTAGCTTCCCCCCTCCCACAACAGACACCCTGTGAGGTGGGTGGGGCTGAAAGAGTTCTCACAGCAGCTGCCCTTTCAAGGACAGAGACTCAGAGTGGCCTACAATCTCCTTTCCCTTCCTCCCCCACAACAGACACCCTGTGAGGTGGGTGGGGCCGAGAGGGCTCGCACAGCAGCTGCCCTTTCAAGGACAGACTCAGAGTGGCCTACAATCTCCTATATCTTCTCCCCCCACAACAGACACCCTTTGAGGTGGGTGGGGCTGTGAGAGCTATGGCTGACCCAAGGCCATTCCAGCAGTAGAAGTGGAGGAGTGGGGAATCAAACCTGGTTCTCCCAGATAAGATTCCACACACTTAACCACTACACCAAACTGCTCTCCAGCATAAATGAGACCTTGTTGGGCCAGGCCATGTTGGGCTGGGCCGGGTGTGTCCCTATTTAAGATTAGGTAGCAGAGATATAAATTTTATAAAGAACACAGACAAACACAAAGTTTTTTTTTAAAAAAAGCTTAAAAATGAAACATGTTTAAAACATTAGCACTCCTTGGTCTTAAAGGTGCTTTCTTTGTATCTCTCCCATGGAATCCAGGGAACTGGGCAAGGGAAGCTCTGGCTCTTTCCTTCCTTCCCCAGGGGACCAGGAGAGGGAGGAGCTTCAGCCAATAGAAGGAAGAGAGGCTTGGCTCAGCAGTGGAAAGCCTGGCAAAGCAAGCTCTCCCCCCCCTTCCTCCCCAAGGGTGGAGCCTCAGCCAATGGAGAAAACAGAGACTTTGCTCTGTAGTTCCTGTGCTATTGAGCAAGCCTTGCAAAGCAAGCTGTGATGTAGAAGGAAGCAGATGACAGCCAGTTGCTTGGGGACCTGATAAGAGTCCTCCAAGGGCCTGATTCGGCCCCCAGGCCGAATGTTTGACACCCCTGTTCTAATTCCTCTGAATTCTCAGCTTTTGTTGCTGTTGGTGTGTGTGGGGGGTGTCCTTACCCCTTTTCATTGTGGAGGTATAAGGGAAAAGGTGTATTTCTGCAACAAAAAAGGGCTAGTGACTTACTAGCCCCCCAGCAGTGCTGTGGGGAGGGCATCTTCCCACCCACATGATATGCAAATGACCATCTTGGCTGTGATCTTTCCAAAAAGATCTTCCCAAACTGGGCATGGGAAAGATCGGAACAAACCAGGGAAATCTTGGAATGTGGGTGGTGCTTGCATCATGCCCCCCTCCACACCCCTTCTTGAGCAACATCTCTGTGTGGAAGCGCCGGGGACACATGGCCAGAACGCAAGCCTGCCGTGTCGAATGCTGCAAATAACCAGAAACGTGAATCTCTGTCCACTCCCCCGCCCCGCCCCGCACATTCCTTCTGTGCAGCACTGAAGTTGGTAGCAAACTGAGTGCATATTCTGAGGATGAGGCAGGAGCTGGCTCTCTGAACAACAGGCCTGGCCTTCTGCCCAGATGGAAGCCTCCAGATCTTGGAAGGCATCTCGCCTCCAGCTGCTGCTTCGCTAATTGGGAGCGAAACGGTATGAAGCAGCCTCTGCCGCCATATGAATGGAAGCAGCTGGCGAGGGGGGGGGCGGGGCGCGGACGTCCTCTCACCCAAAGGGGCAGGAGAGGCAAGATGAGGGATCCAGCAAGATGGCTTCACCAAGTGGATCCAGAGAGAGCTTTTGCCAGCTACTTTGTCTCCAGGTTGTGTAAACTTTTGCGGCCTTTTGACTCAGAGCTCTGTGTCACTCCGTACTTAGCACTCATGGAGCACGTTCTGATTCGAAGGGGTCTCCCAGATGCTCTTTATGTAATGGCAGAGTCTTTCAGACTGATGGATCCCAAAGGAGAGACTCTTCCTTGAATGTCTCTCAGTGGAGGAGGAGGAGAAGAAGAAGAAGATAATGATATTGGATTTAAATCCAATATATCACTCTGCCCTTCACTCTGAATCTCTCATATCTGCCCTTCACTCTGAATCTCAGAGCAGCTCACAATCTCCTGTATCTTCTCCCCCCACAACAGACACCCTGTGAGGGGGGTGGAGCTGAGAGAGCTCTGACAGAAGCTGCCCTTTCAAGGACAAGTCCTACAAGAGCTATGGCTGACCCAAGGCCATTCCAGCAGCTGCAAGTGGCGGAGTGAGGAATCAAACCCGGTTCTCCCACATAAGAGTCCACACACTTAACCACTATACCAAACTGGCTCTCAGATACTCAGAACAGCTCACAATCTCCTTTCCCTTCCTCCCCCACAACAGACACCCTGTGAGGGGGTGGGGCTGAGAGGGCTCTCACAGCAGCTGCCCTTTCAAGGACAACACTTGCAAGAGCTATGGCTGACCCAAGGCCATTCCAGCAGCTGCAAGTGGAGGAGTTGGGAATGAAACCAAGTTATAGAAGAAGAAGAAGAAGACCATATATTTATACCCCACCCTTCTCTCTGAATCAGAGACTCAGAGTGGCTTACAATCTTCTATATCTGTTCCTCCCACAACAGACACCCTGTGAGGTGGGTGGGGCTGAGAGGGCTCTCACAGCAGCTGCCCTTTTAAGGAAGAGACTCAGAGCACCCTACGATCTCCTTTCTCTTCCTCCCCCACAACAGACACCCTGTGAGGTGGGTGGGGCTGAGAGGGCTCTCACAGCAGCTGCCCTTTCAAGGACAACCTTTGCCAGAGCTATGGCTGACCCAAGGCCATGCTAGCAGGTGCAAGTGGAGGAGTGGGGAATCAAACCTGGTTCTCCCAGATAAGAGTCTTTGAACCTAAGAAGAAGACCGTAGATGTATACCCTGCTCAAATCTCTGAATCAGAGCGACTTACAATCTCCTTTATCTTCTCCCCCCACAACAGACACCCTGTGAGGACGGTGGGGCTGAGGAGGGTGGGGTATCTGCCCTTTCAAGGACAGCTCTGCAAGAGCTATGGCTGACCCAAGGCCATTCCAGCAGCCGCGAGTGGAGGAGGGGGGAATCTTCTCCCAGATAAGAGTCCGCCCACTTCACCACTACACCAAACTGGCTTTCACTAGCTGGGGTCCTCCCCAGTTTTGAAATGGACAAGACTTGCAGCTGGAGGATTTGATCCCATGTTTGCTGTCTGAGTCTCTCCCTGCCACCTCTTCTTTTGGGGCTCATAGAATTGGGCCCCTGGAGGGTATTTTGGGGAGAGGCACTGGATGCTATGCTGCAAATTTGGTGCCTCGATCCCCCAAAAAGCAGCCCCTTCAGAGTCCCAGATACCCGCGAATCAATTCTCCATTATACCCTATGGGAATCCATACGGTATACCGGAGTGTCCAGCAGGGATTTCCCTCCCCTCTCCCTGCTTTCTGATGTCCTAACATGGGGGGAGGGCCTTGAAACAGGAGGGCCCCCTGGCCCCACCTGGGGATTGGCAACCCTACTTGCTTAACATAAGAGGCACACATAATAAATGTCAGATGTTTGAAAGCCACAAGATATGAACATCAGATGTCTGAGAACCATAAGATATGAATGTTAGATGTTTGAGAGCCATAAGCAGGTCCTTTTTTGAGAAGGACCACACAGGAACACAGTTCCAGCTGGCTTGGTGCCAGGGGGTGTGGCCTAAAATGCAAATGAGTCCTTGCTGGGATTTTTCTACAAAAAGCCCTGGCCGTAAGAGAGAGGAAGGAAGGAAGGAAGGAAGGAAGGAAGGAAGGAAGGAAGGAAGGAAGGAAGGAAGGAAGGAAGGAAGGAAGGAAGGAAGGAAGGAAGGAAGGAAGGAAGGAAGATTGGGAGGGAGAGGTGGAAAGAAACTTTAAATGCATTTTCCAGGCTGCCAGCAGGGGTGTTGGGAGCTTTGAGAGCCACACCATATGTGTGAAAGAGTCACAGTTTGGCCATCCCTGGACTAGATGACCCTGGAGGTCCCTTCCAACTCTAGGAGTCTATGATTCTATCCTAGGCATCGTGTATAGCTTGAAGGCACAGAAGAGCTGCCCAACTAAGCTGCTTCTAGGCTTCCCAGTCCCCAGGTCCCAGCGGGGGATCCCGGTTTTACAGGCTCCCCCCCCCCCGCCCCCAGCCAGTTGGCTGGCAGGGGAACCCCCTCCCCCAAAGTCACCATGTACCTCTAGAGCTCTGACAGGTTTAGAAACCTGCAAACAGGTCCGTTTTAAAATGTGTGCCTTTAAAGTTGAGCAGGAAGCAGGAAACAGAAGTGCTTCGTGGGGAAGCAGTTTCCTCAGAGCACAGACCCTCCGTTTCTTTTGCTTTCGTTTTCAGAGCAAGTAAAGCTGTGGAGGAACCAGACCCAGTAAGTGTGTGTGTGTGAGAGAGAGGGAGGGGGCAGGGGATTCCCCGGTTTGGAGGCTTGAGGGAAGGGAAATGTCTACTGGGCACTCTATTATTCCCATAGGGAATAATGTGGTATTGATCCACGGGTATCTGGGGCTCTGGGGGGGGGGATGTTCTTTGAGGTAGAGGCACCACATTTGGAGCATAGCATCTGATGCCTCTCCTCAAAACACCCTCCAAGTTTCAAAAGGATTGGACTGGGGGGCAATTCTATGAGCCCCCCAAAAGGTGCCCCTATCCATTATTTCTAATGGAGGGCAGGCATTGAAAAGGTGTGCGGCCCCTTTACACGTGATGGCCAGAACTCCCTTTGGAGTTCAATTGTACTTGTTCCAACCTTGCTCATGACTCTACCCCCAACGTCCCCAGATATTTCTTGAACTGGACTTGGCAACTCCAATGTCTCCTGGCTCCACCCTCAAAGTCCCCAGATATTTCTTGAACTGGACTTGGCAACCCCAATGTCTCCTGGCTCCACCCCCAAAGTCCCCAGATATTTCTTGAACTGGACTTGGCAACCCTAGCTGCTTCTCAGGCTCGCCCTGTGTGCATTCTCCTGTCCTGGCAGCGGAGATCCCGGAGTCGTGATGTCATCCCTCCTTCACCCCTCCCCACCCTGGAGCTGTGGATGCCACGGAGTCTGAAGGGCCGGACACTGAAGGCCACGGCTCTCCTTGCCAAGAGGAGACGGCAGCGGCTTCCTTCCTTCCTTCCTCCAGCCTGGGAAGCAGCCAGCGGCAGGCCACCGAAAGGCCGTGATTACCCAGCCAGCCCAGCCGTGATGTCATCGCAGCCACCCTGGGCTCTATAAATGGAAATGCTCATTCTTAGCACTGCGAGGAGGGCACCCTGGGGGGGCGGAAGGGAGGAGGAGGGGGGGGAGCTCTGATTCAGCTGGCATGCAGCCCCACTCACATCATCAGCAAAAATTAAACTCCCAGCAGCTCCCTCAGGAATGGTTGGGGCCGGGCAGGCCAAGGGACACTCAGCTCCCTAGTTAACGCCGTGGGTGACATGGCGGGGCTGGCTGGAAGCCCTCCAGATGCACAGGCTTTGTCGAGAGACCCTGGACTTCCTTGGTGGTCTCCCATCCAAGTGCTTGCCAGGGCAGACCCTGCTTAGCGTCGGAGATCTGAAGATATCAGCCCTTTCTTTGGTAGATGTCTCTCTAGCCTGCCTGGCAGAGCCCAGAAAAGCTCCCCCCCGCAACAAAGCAGTTCTTTTTTTGGAGGGGGGGGGTTGTTAGCCCTTATAACTGGAGCTTCAACCTCAGAATAAGAGCCCCGCGGCGCAGAGTGGTAAAGCTGCAGTACTGCAGTCCTAAGCTCTGCTCACGACCTGAGTTCGATCCCCGGTGGAAGCTGGGTTTTCAGGCAGCCGGCTCAAGGTTGACTCAGCCTTCCATCCTTTTGAGGTTGGTCAAATGAGTCCCCGGCTTGCTGGGGGGAAAGTGTAAATGACTGGGGAAGGCAATGGCAAACCACCCCATAAAAAGTCTGCCATGAAAACATTGTGAAAGCAACGTCACCCCAGCGTCAGAAAGGACTGACGGGGGACCTTTCCTTTTTCAACCTCAGATTTTCCCTGTATGATCCGTGTGCTATTCCAGAGATCCTGAAAGGGCTCAAAGGGCACACCAAAAGCTACCCTCGTGCCCCCCCCCCCCACAAGTGACCTCAAGAGGTGGGTGGGTGGGGGCTCAGTCTGGCTGCGGAGGGCAGGAGGACTCCCCCCAGATTCTTTGCCCCCAAGGCAAACTGGGTCTCCTGGGACTGGAAAGGGCTGCTAGAAGCCGGGACGGGCTCAGGAGACAAACGGCTGATTTTCATTTCTTTGTGGGTTGTCCAATGACAGGTGACATAGTTGTTTGATTGATTAACTGCATTTCCCCCCATCTTTCTCCCCAACAGGGACTGAGACTTGATGGAACCAGAGAGGTGGACACATCAGTCCCTTCAATCTGCTGTCCTCTTGTCTGCTCTTCTGCCATACTTTTGTTACCTGAATTGCTAATTTCAGGGACTTCCTGTTGGAGTGAACAACTCAGCGTGCCTAGAACATGGGCGGGGGGGGGGGAGGAGGCAACTGCTCTGAGGGAGGGTCTCTCCTAGAATGGGATGCCTCTTCTTGTCTAACCGGGGAGCTGCCCTCTGACCCCTCCTCTCACTTTGTCATCTCCCTCCTCTCACATGGCCTTCCATGGAGACGCAGGTCTCTCTCCGCAGGCCTCTCTGCAAAGGCAGAGCCCTCACACTCCCACACACCCAATGCCAGAAGCTGCCCGTTTCTGATGGGGAAAGGACTCTTCAGATTAGGACCGATTCCCCACTCGCCTTCTGCTGCTCTCGCGCTCCTCTTCTCCGCGGGGCTTCCGTTGGATTTCGCACCAGCTGCCCCGAGGCTGCAACTCACTCCGCCTCTTTCGTGCAGCGAACAAGATCCTCTAAAAACCAGTTTCCATTTGCCACACGAAAAAGGCGAAGCTAGTTGCAGCCCCGGGGCAGACAGTGTGAAGCCCCACGGAGAAGAGGAGCGGCAGAGCAGCAGAAGGCTAATGGAAAATTGGTGCAAGTTTCTGTTTCTCTTCTTTGCGCTTCAACCTGCATGTGAGTGGGACAGGGTTGTTTTGCGTGTTTGGTTTGTGAATGGCACCTACCTGAATAAATCAAAGTTTTACCTTTTTTGCAATATACTTCTTGGGAGGTTAGGGTTGCCAATCCCCAGGTGGGGGCAGGGGATCCCCCGGTTTGGAGGCCCTCCCCCTGCTTCAGGGTCATCAGAAAGCGGGGGAGGGGAGGGAAATATCTGCTGGGCACTCCATTATTCCCTATGGAGACCAACTCCCATAAGGTATAATGAAGAACTGTTCTGTATGTATTTGGGGCTCAGGGGAGGAGGCTGGATTTTGAGGTAGAGGCACCACATTTGCAGCACAGCATCTGGGGCCTCTCCTCAAAACACTCTCCAAGTTTCAAAACGATTGGACCAGGGGGTCCAATTTTGTGAGCCCCCAAAGAAGGTGCCCATATCCTTCATTATTTCCAATGGAGGGAAGGCATTTAGAAGGTGTGCGGTCCCTTGAAACGTGATGGCCAGAACTCTCTTTAGAGTTCAGTGATGCTTGTCACACCCTTGCTCCTGGCTCCACCCCCAAAGTCCCCAGATATTTCTTGATTTGGACTTGGCGACCCATGGGAGATTTATTTCCTGCACTCCATTTCTGTGACTGGGCAGAATCCTGCTATATTCACCAAATCTCCCAATACCTCCACCCTTCCAGCTGCCCCTCTGACCTCCAAGAGTGGAAGATGTCAGAGAACAAGGCAGGATCCTTCTCACACCGTCTCTGCCATAGCATGGCTTTCTGTACCAATAAAGAACATCTTTCCTTTCTTAAAGCAGAAAACCTCATGCGGACGTTGCCTTAAGGCTTGGGCACGGCCAGTTCAAGCTCAGCTTTGTGAGACATAAAATAACAGTTTCTGTTTTAATTGTGAAATCACATTTCTGAAATGCTTCTATGCCTCACACTGGGTCTTTTCTATCAGGCCCAAAATTTCCCCCTTCTCAGCCTGATGACCAGTCTTACCAACCTTCCTGGCAACATTTCGGTAGATTCTTGGGTATTGTCCTGTCAGTGGATTTTTAAAAAGTGCCCCAGACTGGAATCTGGCTGTTCTCCTGCCGACCAACACGACTGCCACCCTCTGAAACTTCAGCTTCTTCCACAGACAGGGGCAGTGTGTTTTCTGGAAGTCTCATTTAATAAGCTAGTTGGGAGCAATTCCTACGCTTTTCTAAAAACAAGACTTGGACATTTCTTTGGGAGGGGCCATGGTTCAGTGAAAAGAGGCTGTGCTTGGCATGCAGAGGGTCCCAGGTTCAATTCCCAGCATTGCATAGAATCCTAGAGCTGGAAGGGACCTCCAAGGTCATCTAGTCCAACCCCCTGCACAATGCAGGAAATTCACAAACACCTCCCCCTACATTCACAGGATCCTCATTGCTGCCAGATGGCCATAGGAGAAGGAGGAGGAGGAGAAATTGGATTTATATCCCACCCTTTACACTGAATCTCAGAGCAGTCACAATCTCCTTTACATTCCTCCCCCACAACAGACACCCTGTGAGGTGGGTGGGGCTGAGAGAGCTCTCACAGCAGCTGCCCTTTTAAGGACAGCTCTGCGAGAGCTATGGCTGACCCAAGGCCATCCCAGCAGGTGCAAGTGGAGGAGCGGGGAGTCAAGCCCAGTTCTCCCAGATAAGAGTCCACACACTCAACCACTGCACCAAACTGGCTCTCATGTTTTAAATAACAAATAAGCAATCTATGTAAATCAGCTGCAATTCTGGGCGATCTCCAGCTCCCATCTGGAGGCTGGCAACCCTGGAAGGTTCCCAGCAGAACAGAAGGGAAACAGCCTGTCTCTTAAACGGAGTTTTAATGAGTGGAAATGGGCAGCTGAAGTTTTTCATGGCATGCCCCTTCATAACATCACTGCCTGGCAAAGGCCTGCAGATCAAGCTGATAGGAAAGGGCCAGCCGGGGGACCAGTTTGCAAGCCAGTCGCCCCCCACCCACCCACCAGCAGGGGGTCCTCTGCACAAAAGGCGGCGGCGGCGGCGGCAGGCTCTTCCTCTGCTCCGTCTGGGAGCCCCCGGGAGCCTGGCCTCCGCCCCCCCTTCCTCGGCTACTTTCCCATATAAAGGCTGAAAATGTTCCCAACTTGGCGGGACGCGAAGATGTTTATAAAAGTGCTGTGGAACCTGGCAGCCCAGCCGGCCCCTGCACCGACACCCCCCCCCCCTCGCCCACCGCAGCTCCCTTCTGATGCTCCCCAGATTTATGGGCAGCCGAGGCTCGGGGGAGGGCAGGAGCAGAAGCGCCAGGCAGGAGGAGCAAGACTTATAAGGCAAGCCCTGAGGCAGCCTGAGCTGCGCAGCAGAGCACAGCAGAGATAAACTGCAGGCCCCCTTTCTCCGTCCTGCCACCCCCAGCCCCACCGCCGCTGCATGCTAGCAACTGCAGAGGAGAACTTCGCTTCAGCTGGTCTCCTGGGAGCAGCCCTCAGGCGGAGGCCCGAAGCCAGTTCTCTGCACGGTATGGAGCAGCCCTGCTTCTGCGTCTTTGCTCTGGTTCTCTGAGGCCGCTCCAGTGGGGGTTTCTGCTTGTAGCAGAGGAGGCTTCTGGCTGGCCTGCATGTTCTAGGGAGCTCGGGCCTCCCTCTATTAAGGGGGTTGCTAACCTCCAGGAGGGGGCTGGAGATCTCCTGGAATTAGAACTCATCTCCAGACTACAGAGATCAGTTCCCCAGGAGAAAGTGGCTGCTGTAGGGATAAGATCTATGGCACAGGTGGCCAATGGTAGCTCTCCAGATGTTTTTTGCCTACAACTCCCATCAGCCCCAGCCAGCATGGCCATGCTGGCTGGGGCTGATGGGAGTTGTAGGCAAAAAACATCTGGAAAGCTACCGTTGGCCACCCCTGACCTATGCCATGGAGCCCCTCCTCTCTCCAAATTCCACCCCAGGCTCCATTCCCCCATTTCCAGGAATTTCCCAACCTAGAGCTGGCAACCTGAACAGCTCAAGAAACAAACACATCAAGCAAAGCTCATTACCAGCAGCAGGCAGCAACACAGAGTATGTAGAGCACCATGGTAACGATACAAAGACACATCATTAAAACAAGGGGGTTGGGCTAGATGACCCCAGAGGTCCCTTCCAACGATTCTAAGTAAAGCTAAACTAAAATGCCTCCACACAGTTAAAACATAGGGCAGGAAGGAGGGATCACTCAGAGAATGCCAGGGGAAACCAAATCCTTCAGTCTTCACCCTTTGGTAGAAGACAGCAACAGAAGGGGACAGGTGGGTCCCTCTGGGAAGAGATTTCCAGAGTTTTGGTGCCATATCCGAGAAGGCCCTGTCCTGGATTTCTACCTGCCTGATTTTACAAGGAGGGCCTGTAATGGTCAGAAAGGTCCACAAGTGATACATACTAGTTAATATGCACAATAACTAGTATATATCACTTAAGTGCTGTCAAGTTGCTTTTGACTTTTTATGGTGACCCTTTGAATCATCCTCTCATTGGAGAGCCAGTTTGGTGTAGTGGTGAAGTGTGCGGACTCTTATCTGGGAGAACCGGGTTTGATTCCCCACTCCTCCACTTGCACCTGCTAGCATGGCCTTGGGTCAGCCATAGCTTTCGCAGCAGTTGTCCTTGAAAGGGCAGCTGCTGTGAGAGCCCTCTCGGCCCCACCCACCTCACAGGGTATCTGTTGTGGTGGAGGAAAGGAAAGGAGATTGTGAGCCGCTCGGAGACTCTGATTCAGAGAGAAGGTCGGGGTATAAATCTACACTCTTCTTCTTCTAGTTTTGCTCAGGTCTTGCAAACTTGAGGGCCCTCGTGACTTCCTTGACTGAGTCCATCCGTCCCATGGTGGGTTTTCCTTTTTTCTTGCCGCCTCCCACTTTTCCTTGTACTTATAAAAAGTAAAAATCCCCCCTCCCTTGTATTGTTGTCTTCTCTGGTGACTCCGTCTTCTCATAATGTGGCCAAAATACAATCGCTTCAGTATGGTGGTTTTAGGTTCTAAGGAGAGTTCTGGCTTGATTTGCTCTAAAATACTAGTTATTAAATCATATTTTATATTGATTTTCTATGTATTTTCCTTAAATTTTTATCCTGCCCTCTCTGCAAGTGGACTCAGGGCAGTCAACAGTCATTTACATCTCAAATATATTTGCATGTCAACTTCCCAAGTACTGAAGAATTAACCATCAAATACTGAAATAAAATATTTGGTAAATTTAGCAAATGTTTAGATCATTTTTATGGATTATTCAACATGAACAATTCTTGTATCATAAACCTGTTTAGCTGACAAACTGCTCTGGATCTTCAGTTAATTATTTCTCTAGCATGTGTTTTAAGGCAAGAAAGGCAAAATGTGGGACTGTATCCTACAATAATGCTGATCCAGCCTTGTCCTTAATTAAAACCACCCCCTGGATTTCAAAGGATAAACACCCGACGGGAGAATTATCTCATCCACTCTGAGGAAAGCCTTTTGTGCTGCTGAGAAGCACTTATGAACGTATGAAGCTGCCTTCTACTGAATCAGACCCTCCTGGGTCCCTCAAAGTCAGTCTTGTCTACTCGGACTGGCAGCCGCTCTTTCTCCAGGGTCTCCAGCTGAGGTTTTTCACGCCTACTTGCCTGGACCCCTTTTAGTTGGCAGATGCCGGGGATTGAACCTGGGACCTTCTACTTACCAAGCAGATGTTCTGCCACTGAGCCACCGTCCCTCCATCCATCACTTCTTGTTTGTCGGACGCCTTTCAGCCCTCCCCTTCACTTTCGGCCCACCTCATCAACGTGCAGTTGCCTGCCAGAACTTGTGCTATTTCTTGGTCACCTCATTTCAGTCACACGTCCACATTTTAAAGGAAACTTCCTTGCCTTGTTTGGCGTCCTTGATGTTACTTAATGACTAAGCAGGCCTCCATTTAGATTTGGTGAGACCTTTGTTCATCGTTGGTTTTCATTCTATCTGAAGTCACCAGACTTCAAAAAAAAGGATATTATAGCATTGGAAAAAGTGCAGAAAAGGGCAATTACAATTATTAAAGAGTTGGCACACTTTCCCTATGAAGAAAAGTTAAAACGCTTAGGGTTCTTTAGCTTGGAGAAACGCCACCTGAGGGATGACATGATAGAGGTTGACAAAATTATGCATGAGACAGAGAAAGAAGTACTTTTCTCCCTTTCTCACAATACAAGAATTCATGGACACGCAATGAAATTGCTGAGCAGTTGGGTTAGAAGGGATAAAAGGAAGTACTTCTTCACCCAAAGGGTGATTAACACATGGAATTCACTGCCACAAGAGGTGGCAGCAGCTACATAGACAGCTTCAAGAGGGAATTGGATAAACATCTGGAGCAGAGGTCCATCAGTGGCTATTAGCCGCAGCAATTGTTGGAACTCTCTGTCTGGGGCAGTGATGATCTGTATTCTTGGTGCTTGGGAGGGACAACAGTGAGAGGGCTTCTAGTAGTCCTGGCCCCACTGGTGGACCTTCCTGATGGCACCTGGTTTTCTTGGCCACTGTGTGACACAGAGTGTTGGACTGGAGGGGCCATTGGCCTGGTCCAACAGGGCTTCTCTTATGTTCTTATGTGACACAGAGTGTTGGACTGGAGGGGCCTTTGGCCTGGTCCAACATGGCTTCTCTTATGTTCTTATGTGACACAGAGTGTTGGACTGGAGGGGCCATTGGCCTGGTCCAACAGGGCTTCTCTTATGTTCTTATGTGACACAGAGTGTTGGACTGGAGGGGCCATTGGCCTGGTCCAACATGGCTTCTCTTATGTTCTTAACTTCTAATATGGTTGATTTAAATAATTTCCAAACAGATTTTGAAGAGATTTGGCACTCTTTCCCTTCCTGTGGAGAAATTCCCTCCAGCTGGGCTTTCGAATTTTCCAGCATCACTCCAGAGGCTGGTGAACAACTTGCTGGATGAGATGTCAGAATCTGCAGTTTTGTCCATATAGTATAGGCATTTTAGCTAGGATTTGGATTTGTGCTTGGAGTATTTGGCCAGGACATTAGACAAAAGCAGGTCTCACAATCTAGCTGAACAAATGTCAGTCTGCAATGCCAGAAGGAGAGGGAAGTGGGAACATCACACTGATTCGGAACAAAATAGAGGCTATTCAGAACTGGGAACCCCATAAAATCAGGAAACAGGTCATCACTGTTGTAGGATTAGGTGGGTTCTACTGCAGATTTATAAGTGCTCCGTGACGCAGCATGGTAAAGCTGCAGTACTGCAGTCCTAATTTGAGTTCGATCCCAGCGGAAGCTGGGTTCAGGTAGCCGGCTCAAGGTTGACTCAGCCTTTCCTCCTTCCGAGGTCAGTGAAATGAGTCCCCAGCTTGCTGGGGGGAAAGTGCAGATGACTGGGGAAGGCAATGGCAAACCACCCCATAAAAAGTCTGCTGTGAAAACGTTGTGAAAGCGACATCACCCCAGAGTTGGAAAGGACTGGTGCTCGCACAGGGGACTGCCTTGACCTTTTTACTGCAGATTTGTGCCTGAGTTCAAGACTGCAGCCTTACTGCTTCACGCACTCACAAAGAAACATGGCAGACGGGGGAGTCTGGATGCAAAAGTGAGTTCCACGCACAGAACATTCACCCTCCTGGTTAAGCCCTTGAATGTGGCCAAGGTAGGGCAATGCTCGACCACTTCACACCCTGCTGGAAGGGAACAGCCCGGGGCAGAGAGAAAAACAGACAAAACACTAGAATGTAAATTCTTCTCTTGTGACAGGAAGGAAAAAGCAGGGTCCTCCCAAGGTGGGAGGAAGAAGGAAAAGGAAAGGTCCCCTGTGCAAGCACCAGTCGTTTTCAACTCTGGGGTGATGTTGCTTTCACAACGTTTTCACGGCAGACTTTTGACGGGGTGGTTTGCCATTGCCTTCCCCAGTCCTCTACACTTTCCCTCCAGCAAGCTGGGGACTCATTTTATCAACCTCGGAAGGATGGAAGGCTGAGTCAACCTCGAGCCGGCTACCTGAAAACCCAGCTTCCGCCAGGGATCGAACTCAGGTCGTGAGCAGAGCTTAAGACTGCAGCTTTAACACTCTCCGCCATGGGCCTTGTACAGGGGGAAGAAAGGCAGGGGTTATTGAAGCTCAGGACACAAGGAAGAAGAAGTCCTCTTTGCTATTAGCCTCTGGTCAGGAAAACACAAGCCGTAAAGGACTGGGCTTTCACCTCGAGAGACTCCATCTTGTCCAAGCAGCAAAGGACAACGGAGAGAAGTCCCAGCTCTGAGAACTCGCGGAATGTTGAACTTTATACTACTGCAACTGTGAGTGCAGCCAGCCTGTCCTAATCAAATACTGTTTAGGATAAGTTCTGATGAGTGAAGGGAAAGGGGATAGGATGTTTTCACCTTTTCTCTGTACCCTTGCTCACCCCAAATGAATATAATGTTATTTCTATTAATTCATTAAACTTCCTTATATTTTGAATGCTCCAAATCCGCTCTCTGGAAAGGCACGTGTCTCCCCTCTGCAGTCTTGTTATCTGAAGTGGGGCAAGGAGGAGGGGCAATGCAGGAGCTCACCTGAAGCATAAGAGCTCGAAATGACAAAACTGCGATCTCTTGGCTCTGCACTAGCTTGTAGAGACACAGCTGAGGGCATGACAGCTGAGTGGAACCTCTACCTGGCAGCGCAGGTCCCAATTGCTAGAGGCACAAGTCCGTTTATCAGGAGATATGCTCTGGGCCATTGGAGGTGGTGGGGGTTACGCTGTTTGTCTTCAACACCCCTTGGGAGTGAGGGGTAGAGATGGGGTTGCTGAACAAAGACTTGGGATGGCCGCAGGGGTTTTCTGACCAGCCAGAAAGCTGAAATAGTTGTGCTTGTGAGTCTGTTTCTTCACACCGCCATTTCAGCTTTCTGCAAAACTGAGTTCACACAGGGACCGCTGGGGACTTTGTGGACCCCCCCCCCATCTTTCTGAGGAGTCCTCCTCCTCCTCCTTGCACTTTGACCAGGATGGACCAAGGCAGAACTGGCCAGTGACGTGGCTACTCAGCCATGTTCCCTCTAAGCTGCAGAGTCTTGTGAGCTGAAATTCTACGTTGTGAGCTCCTGGCATTAAAGCTGTGAACTGCTGCATCCATTATTGTGCTCTGGGGGTCATTTTTTCTGAGCTACAACAAAAATGGGTGAGCTGGAGCCTAGATATCTGTGCGCTACCTCACACTAACTCAGCTTAGAGGGAACACTGCTCCTAAGCTACCAGGTGATTTGGAATTGCTGAGAAACAGAGACAGGCTGTTTGAGTCGGACATACTCTGACACTAGGAATAACATCCCTTATTTGGTGCCCCCATACCACACCAAATACGAGAATTCTCATGACAAGTGCAACATCTTCTGGTGCCCACATAAATACAGGGCAGATCTAGGTGCAGAAGAAAGATCTGGAGGGGAGGGAGAGATGGAGACAGAGCAGCAGGGAATTACATTCTCTCTCTCGTGAACAGGGGCAGGGATCCGTAGCCTTGGGTTCGAGAGCCAAATGTGACTCAGCACAGAGCCGGAAGTATAAAAAAAACAAAACAAACCCTTTAAATTAGGATATATTGGAGCTAATTCACACTGTGGATATTCTGCATTACTATGTATGGGTGTGAAAGTTGGACAGTGAAGGAAGCTGACAAGATGAAAGTTGTTTCCTCTGAAATGTTGTGTTGGGGAGAGTTTTATGGATATTGTGAACTGCCAAAAAGGACAAATGAGTGGGGTTGTAGATCAAATCAAGGCTGAACTCTCCCCATAAGCTGAAGTGACCCAGCTGAGGCTTTGGTCTCATCATGAGAAGGCAAGAGACCCTGGGAAAGACCAGACTGCTGGGGGAAGCCGGCAGGAAAAGGGGGAGATTCAGCAGTATGGAAGCCACCCCTCCCCCCCGCCCGCCCAGGGCCCTCCTCTGTTTGGAAGACTGAGCAAGGCTGTGAGCGAGAGGGCTTTGGGGAGGCCGTTAATTCACAGAAGTCAGAAGCCAGTTATTGTGAGTCCTTGAGTGTGCCACGTCCCAATAAAGGACTCGCAACAGCCAGTGTTTGGGCTGTGGAAGCTTTACGGATTATGAATCAAAAAGCCCATTTTCAGAACTGGGAAGCTGCCTATTTCCTTTGCTGTTCTCCCCAAGAAGAAAAACAGATCTACAAAAGCTTTAAACCTGATCAGCGGCACCGTGAATGGCAGCTCCTGGGCTTGACCTGGGCATCAGTAATTTGCAAACGCCTGGGAAAATAGAAAGCTCCAGGCTGGTGCCAGAAAGTTCACAAAGCAGTGCCAGATGGAGGATCCTGGAGAAGGCATTCCATGGGGGGTGGGGAGAGGAACCAACACAGAACAGGCTTGGCTTGCTCTAGAGGAGGGCACTGCCCTTCCCTCTGGGCTGAGGAGTAAGAATACAGTTGTAACAGGCAAGAAGAGATAACAAGCCACTTCCAGCAGCTTGAGGGAGGGAACATGGAATCACTGGGATCCTGTCAGACGCAGCTACAACAACAGGCCGCCTGGCAGCAGCTGCTCAAGGTGACCGTGTTGGGCCACAAAGCCCCGGGCAGAGAAAGGGCCAAATCTCCACGCCCAGCAAAGGCCTAATAAAAGATTTCTTTCTCAGTCTCTCTGATTCAGCATCGGCGGGAAGGGAGGATTTGTGAATCAGGGCACGAGACGCCAGTGACGGTTTCGGTGTGTCCAGATATTCACGGTGAGTCTGTTGCAATAAAAATAGGCAGGAGTTCAGTGGAACCACCACAAGGACTGACTTGACCTCAACAGAAGCCTTCATAGAATAAGCGTCTGCTTCAGCAGGCGGAATGCAGCATGCCAGATCATCCGCTACCAACGGAAGCAGCGCGCTGCTCTCCTCTAAGTGACAGCCCTTCAGGTATTTGAAAGAGTAATCATCACCCTCCCCCACACACACACACACCTCCTCTTCTTTAGGCTGAACATCCCCAGTTCTCACAGCCTTTCTTCGCAAGGCTTGGTCTCCGATTCCAAGTTTCCAAATCATCTTCGTTGCTCTCCTCTGCACCCCCTCTAAAGTTTCTATGTTTTTCCTAGTGTTTTGTTGTTGTTGTAGAAAAAGCCCAGTGGGGTTGGGCCAGCTGGAGGCCTGGCCAGTCCACGTGGAAGTCCATTCCTGTGGGCTCCGGCAGAACACCACCACACACCCCCCGTCCTTCCTGCATAAAGGTCTCCAGACCTGGACACCATGTGGGTTCTGACCAGTGCAGTAAGCAACAGTCCTATCTCATCTCGTGTCCTAGATGCCATGCATCTGTTGATGCACCCTAAGATCGAATTTGCCTTCTTTGTTGCTGCATCACACTAACCCCTTTGCAGTCCACCAAAATCCAAGAATCCCATCCACACTCACTGCTATCCAGAAGATGCCGGGGATTGAACTTGGGACCTCCTGCATGTCAAGCAGATGCTCGATCCCTGAGCCACGGCCCTTCCTGTGCCTCAGTGGCAGAGCCTCTGCTTAGCATGCAGAAGGTCCCGGAAGCACCTCCAGTTGGAAGGACCAGGCAGCAGATCACGTGTACTGCCCCCTCTGGTACATTTTGACTGCCCAGGTGCAAAACGTTTATCTCTCACATTTAGCTCTACTGAACTGCATCTCGTTCACACCTCTCCTTGCATTGCTGCCCAAGAACTGCAGCTCTGTCCTGTCTGTTCTGAGCAAGTGCTTGCAAAATAAATGCAGTCTAGCTGATGCAGGCCGCCATCTGTGCAGCTGTCAAAATGCCCTCATCCCAGGGCTTTGCACCCAGGGGGCATGTGACCCGCCGGGTGTTGCACGCTCCACACATGACCATGGATTGCAGGCATGCAGCCGCAGCAGCTGCTGGACCATCACCTTTGCATAGATGCAAAATCAGCTCAAGGCGCTGTTCATCTTCAGCTGTGAGCAAATCTCTGAGGGGATCTGATGAGGGACTTGACTCACTCGGCACAAAGAAGGGTGTGGTAGAACAGGCCCTGGAGGCCCCTGTTTCTGCCCCAGGGAAGGTGGGTCCAGATCTCAAGCTGCTAGAGCACAACGAGGACTCCTCCTGTCCCCTTTTATGCTACCTTTCCTGAGAACACCTCAGGTTACTCTCTGCTGCCACCATGGGATCATTAGCTGAAAGTGCATGTGTCTGGTAACTGGGACCCCAGCCCCACTGGCGGCTAAGGGCTCTGCCGTGGCCTTTGGACTTTCCCCCCAAACCCAAGTCACTTATTTCAGTCATCTATCGTGGGAGCTCCTCAGGGCTAAGCTAATGCCTCCCTGCCTCCCACCCCCCATAAGCATGCAGAAGGTCCCAGGTTCAAGCCCTGGCGTTTCCACTTAAAGGGACCAGGAGGTAGGTAGGGGATGTGAAAGACCTCTGCTTCAGTCCTTGGAGGGGCACTGTCAGTCCGAGGAGACAAGCCTGTCTGATTCAGTCGAAGCCGGCTTCATGTGAATGCGTCTGGGTGAGGAGAGTCAAACCCCAGAACCCCAATCTGAGAAAACAGGACGCTTTTCTTTAGCTGCATAAACTGCCTCTGGACCCCCCTTTCTTGAGCCCCTTCGTCTTCCATCTGTTCGCCAAATAACGGATGACTGACTGGGTGTCTCAGTGACTGGAATACAGAATGGGAGGGAAGGAACTTGTGCAGCATTTTGACTGGGCGAAGGTAGCCTCTGAGCGTCCACAGAGCTCAGCATTCCTCCTTGGTGGGGAGGGCGGGATATAAATCGAATTAATAAATAAAAAAATAAATTCATCTTGCAAAGCGGTAAACGGGCTGGTGTGTCATGTGACCCGGTGCAGGTGCTGCAGACAAGGCTCCTTCGTGTAACTCTTCCAGAACATCCTGATTTCCGGCTGCTGTCTAGCCATGGATCTCTAGGAGGGCCCCCAGGAAAGGCCTCGGTCTTCCTGCTCCCAAAGCTTCTTCAGTTCTGCTGCTTGTAAAGCCAGACTCACCGCAATCCAGTTGGGGAAGGAAAACGAAACAAAACTCTGCCGAGTGGTAATCCCTCAAGTTGGACCCATGTCAGGAGAGACTAGGGTTGCCAATCCCCAGGTGGGGGCAGGGGATCCCCTGGTTTGGAGGCCCTCCTCCCACTTCAAGGTCATCAGAAAGCAGAGGAGGGAGGGAAATGTCTGCTGGGCACTCCAATATTCCCTATGAAGACCGATTCCCATAGGGTAAAATGAAGAATTGATCTGCAGGTATCTGGAGCTCTGGGGGACTGTTTCTTTAGGTAGAGGCACCAAATTTGCAGCATAGCATCCGGTGCCTCTCCTCAAAACACCCTCCAAGTTTCAAAAGGATTGGACCAGGAGGTCCAGTTCTGTGAGCCCCCAAAGAAGGTGCCCCATCCTTCATTATTTCCAATGGAGGGAAGACGTTTAAAAGCCATGCGGTCCCTTTAAATGTGAGGGCCAGAACTCCCTTTGGAGTTCAATCGTGCTTGTCACACCCTTGCTCCTGGCTCCACCCCCAGTGTCTCCTGGCTCCACCCCCAAAGTCCCCAGATATTTCTTGAATTGGACTTGGCAGCCCCAGGAGAGACTGTCAAAATTACGGCAAGGGGGGGGGGGAGGATTGTATGCGGTGGTGGGGAAAGAGCTGTCAAATCACAACCATCGTTTTTAAGGCAAGAGGTATCCAGAGGTGGCTTTCCATTGCCTGCCTCTGCAGAGGAGCCTTGCTGCAGCCTCCAAAAACGAAGGACCAGTTGGAAAGAACTGGACACCACAGCAAGCTGTGTAGCACCTACCAACAATGCTCAATATTAATGATATTAATATCAAAAACAATAAAGATTGCTGCGCAGACAACAATACTGAGTGCTTATACATCAACAATAAAGATTATTATTCCAATCACAGAGTCAATGTTGAATGAAATACATATTTTGATCATTTGGTACATAAGCCCCAAAACCATTGGCTATAATGCATTCCTTATGCATTTCTTTTCTTCTGTCACTTGAAATTAAAGTCAAAGCAAGGGAACTGGTTTCGGTAACTGGACCTTCTTCAACTGGAGCTTCACTTGCCCTTTGGTGTGCAAATCACAAGAGCTTTGTTCACCTTTCAATAGAAAGCCAGTTTGGTGTAGTGGTTAAGTGTGTGGACTCTTATCTGGGAGAACCGGGGTTGATTCCCCCCTCCTCTACTTGCACCTGCTGGAATGGCCTTGGGTCAGCCAGAGCTCTCTTATTTGAGAGAACTGGGTTTGATTCCCCACTCCTCCACTTGCACCTGCTGGAATGGCCTTGGGTCAGCCAGAGCTCTCTTATCTGGGAGAACCGGGTTTGATTCCCCACTCCTCCACTTGCAGCTGCTGGAATGGCCTTGGGTCAGCCAGAGCTCTCTTATCTGGGAGAACCGGGTTTGATTCCCCACTCCTCCACTTGCAGCTGCTGGAATGGCCTTGGGTCAGCCAGAGCTCTCTTATCTGGGAGAACCGGGTTTGATTCCCCACTCCTTCACTTGCACCTGCTGGAATGGCCTTGGGTCAGCCAGAGCTCTCTTATCTGGGAGAACCGGGTTTGATTCCCCACTCCTCCACTTGCACCTGCTGGAATAGCCTTGGGTCAGCCAGAGCTCTCTTATCTGGGAGAACCGGGTTTGAGTCCCCACTCCTCCACTTGCAGCTGCTGGAATGGCCTTGGGTCAGCCATAGCTCTGGCAGAGGTTGTCCTTGAAAGGGCAGCTGCTGTGAGAGCCCTCTCAGCCTCATTCACCTCACAGAGTGTCTGTTGTGGGGGGAGGAAGGGAAAGGAGATTGTAGGCCGCTCTGAGACTCTGTCCTTAAAAGGGCAGCTGCTGTGAGAGCCCTCAGCCCCACCCACCTCTCAGGGTGTCTGTTGTGGGGGAGGAAGATAAAGGAGATTGTGAGCCACTCTGAGATTCAGTGTCTTCTTCAATACATAAGTTACTTGTTAGTTGAAACACCGGTCCTTTCTGTTCCTAGGACAAAAGTTCCACCCTTCTCTTGCCGGCCTCAGCACACACACACACACCCCATGTCCACAGGCCCTTCTTTTGGCCATGACTGAAGTCCATCTCATCCACTCCAGAACAGCAGCAGTGCAGGGCACAGGGGCCATGCCAGAGGCCTGAGCATCACCCTCTCAACGGTGAGTCAGGGATCTGTAGCCCCTTACTCAGCATTCCAGAGTGACCCTTTAGTTCCTGAAAGCGTTCTGTTTTATCTCCTCGGTTATTTCCGTTTCCATTCTGCCTTTCCCTCTGGTTCTTGGGGGCCAAGAACAGGCACAGTGGAGAAGTCATTCAAACCAAAACTGCACCATCTCCGCAACCAGGAACAACTCACAATTGGCACACCCGCCTGCCTAGGAGCCAAGGCACAGGGCAGATCCGGAGGGCTTCCTCGGCTGTGGCTTGCTGGGTCAGAGCAGGGGTCTTCCTAACCTCTGGATAGCCCCAGTCCTGAATATGCCCCTGATCCGGCTGCCACTGCCGTGTGTCTTGGAGAGGGAAACTGCTGGTTCCCCTGGGGAGCGCCAGTTGCTGAAGGAGGCCGGGGTCTCAGGTCCTGAAGGGCTGAACAGGGGAAGCAAGAACCTTAATCAGAACCTGGGAAGCTGTGGGCACCAAGGAACATTTTTTCAGACAGATCTGAGTCCAGGAGCTCCTGAGAGGCCAATAAGATTTTTTTTTGGGGGGGGGGGGGGTGTATAAGCTTTCAAGAGGCAACGCTCCCTTGGTCAGACATGAGCCAGAACACAGATCTTGGAGTCCTTTCATCCCAGTCAGGAGGTGGGACGGGGTTTGCAGAGAATGAACGCCCAGGCCCGGGACCTTTCAAGAGTGGGTGTTTTTTGCTCTGACCCTGCTTGCAGACAGGTGTCTTTTGATCATGAGAAGGCAGCCCCCTGCATGATTCCAGGAGATGCAGGCTTGCCACTTCACCCCAGACCGCCACAGCAGTTGTGCGATGTGCCTTTCATCATCTTTGGCAGGCCAAACCGCAGGTGCCCTCTCTGACATCCCAGGACCAGGCTGCAGCGATCCAAGCAACGGTCACTTCAGGTTGGACTACTGCAACTCCCTCTACGCAGGCTTGCCCCTGAGACTGATCCGGAAACTCCAATGGGTGCAAAATGTGGCAGTGCGGCTCTTGACTGGATTGCCTGTACAGGCAAGCAGCCGACCAATGCTGTGCACATTGCACTGGTTACCAGTTGAGTACCGGGTCTGCTTCAGGGTTCTAGTCCTGACATTCAAAGCCTTACATGGCCTGGGACCGACATACCTGCGGGACCGCCTCTCCCCATATGAGCCCCGGAGGCCTCTACGATCTGCCAACCAGGGATCGTTTTGCAGAAAAATAGCTGGTGGAGCTCCTCCAGGGATTGTTATGCAGCTGCACCTACTATTCAATGGACAAGGAGGTGGAACTCTCAGAAAGGTTCAGGAGCTGTGCTCCTGTGAGCTTCCCCCTGAATCCAAGGCCTGCTGCCAACCAACATCTTCTGGTTATCCCTGGTCCAAAGGATGTCTGCTGCCTCGACCAGGGGCAGGGCCTTTTTGGAAGAAGCCCTCTCACTGTTGCCCCTCCCAGGCACCAAGAAGACAGAGCATCCCTGCCCCAGACATAAAAATATGGAGCAGAGGTCCATCAGTGGCTATTAGCCACAGTGTGTGTGTGTGTGTGTGTTGGCCGCTGTGTGACACAGAATGTTGGACTGGATGGGCCATTGGCCTGATCTAACATGGCTTCTCTTATGTTCTTATGAACAGAAGAGAAGCCATGTTGGATCAGGCCAGTGGCCCCTCCAGTCCAACACTCTGTGTCACATAAGAACATAAGAGAAGCCCTGTTGGATCAGGCCAGTGGCCCCTCCAGTCCAACACTCTGTGTCACGTAAGAACATAAGAGAAGCCATGTTGGATCAGGCCAGTGGCCCCTCCAGTCCAACACTCTGTGTCACAGAAGAACATAAGAGAAGCCCTGTTGGATCAGGCCAGTGGCCCCTCCAGTCCAACACTCTGTGTCACATAAGAACATAAGAGAAGCCATGTTGGATCAGGCCAGTGGCCCCTCCAGTCCAACACTCTGTGTCACATAAGAACATAAGAGAAGCCCTGTTGGATCAGGCCAGTGGCCCCTCCAGTCCAACACTCTGTGTCACATAAGAACATAAAAGAAGCCCTGTTGGATCAGGCCAGTGGCCCCTCCAGTCCAACACTCTGTGTCACATAAGAACATAAGAGAAGCCCTGTTGGATCAGGCCAGTGGCCCCTCCAGTCCAACACTCTGTGTCCCATAAGAACATAAGAGAAGCCATGTTGGATCAGGCCAGTGGCGCCTCCAGTCCAACACTCTGTGTCCCATAAGAACATAAGAGAAGCCCTGTTGGATCAGGCCAATGGCCGCTCCAGTCCAACACTCTGTGTCACATAAGAACATAGGAGAAGCCATGTTGGATCAGGCCAATGGCCCCTCCAGTCCAACACTCTGTGTCACATAAGAACATAGGAGAAGCCATGTTGGATCAGGCCAATGGCCCATCAAGTCCAACACTCTGTGTCACACAGTGGCCAAAAAAACCCAGGTGCCCTCAGGAGGTCCATCAGTGGGGCTAAAAGCCTTCCCACCAAGACTCCAGAGCATCGCCGCCCAGTGTGTTGAGAAGGGCAAAGCCCAGATGTTAGCAGCTGCCCCCACCCCCACCTGGCCGCTCCGGACTCTCTTCTAGGGGCTGCGAAATCACAGCGCCCCCCCCCCCCGCCCCCCTCGTGTGTCCTGGGGAATGCCGCCAGGCTCTTGCTGGTTCCCACCCGCTGCCCCACCATGCCCGGAGTGGGCTCTCCCTCTGGCCCCCAAGGCCCGGCCTGGCCAGGTGCGAGGAAGGGAGGGGCTGCGCGCTTGGCGGCTTCTTTGCGAGGAAGGCAAGCGGGAGCTGTCCGCCCCGTCGAAGACCAGCTCTCCCCTCCGCGAAGGCGGGGGCGCCCTCCGAGAAGCTTCCCGGCCAGAAATGGCTTCGGGGGGGGGGGTGGCCGGCTCCCTCCTGCTGCCCTCGGGGCTTGCTGGACGCCGGGGGCGGGGGCGGGGGGGTGGAAGGCAGAAGCAGGAGCCCCCCGGGGCGAAGAGGGGCGCTCCTCCTCGGGTGCGGGGGGGGGGCGAAGCCTTGGGAAGCGCCGGCGTCGTCAGCGGTCCGGCCCGGGAGCGGCAGGGGGGCTGCTGGACGCCCCCCCCCCGCCCGCCCGCCCGCGGTGGAAAGAATGACGCCATCGTGGCTCCTCGCCTCGCCTCGCCTGCCAGGGGGCTGACATCACGCTCGGCCCCTCCGCCCAGCCAATGGCCGCCCTCGCTCGCCCCGCGACGGGGAGGTTTTAAAAGCGGCCGCGCGGCCGGGCTGCGAGAGGCCAGCACTGCAGGCGAGCGCCGTCGGGGCAGCAGCAGCAGCAGCAGCAGGAGGCAGCGTCGCTCCACCATGTCCGCCACCCACTTCAACCGGGGCCCGGCCTACGGCATGTCCGCCGAGGTCAAGAGCAAGGTGAGCGGCTGCAGGGGCGGGCGGGCGGGGCAGGCGCTCTCACAACAGCCCGGCCAGGGAGGACGCCGCTCACAACTGCCCCAGCAAGGGCTCCCGGGGAGGCCAGGCTGAGAGTCTGCCAGCTTCCGCGGGGCAGAAGGGGGGATTCGAACCTGGGTTTCCTAACCACCTCCGAACTCCCCCTCCCCCACTCCACTGGTCCCAGCCATTCCCCCCCCCCCCCATCCGACGGCCTCCAGACCTCCCAGCAGCAGAAGAGGCAGAGGACTCCTCAAACCCTCTCCCAGGCCCAGAGGGAGGAAGGAAGGAAGGAAGGAAGGAAGGAAGGAAGGAAGGAAGGAAGGAAGGAAGGAAGGAAAGAAGGAAGGAAGGAAGGAAGGAAGGAAGGAGGGAAGGAAGGAAGGAAGGAAGGAAGGAAGGAAGGAAGGAAGGAAGGAAGGAAGGAAGGAAGGAAAGGGGGGAGGGAGGGAAGGATGGAGGGAAGGAAGGAAGGAGGGAGGGGTCTCTTTCTGTGGGGCAGAGCAGTCCTGGATCTTCTCCTCTGCTTCTTGGGGGGGGGGGGCCCTCTGGAAGCTTCAGTTTCCCTCCGCCTCTCCCCGCAAAAGGGGCAAGTCCCCTCCTCCTCTGCTGTAGCCCCACCCCCACAACAGCCCTGCCAGGGAGACTGAGCCCAGAGTGCATGACCGGCCCTAGAGCACCCCACAGGCTCAGAGGGAACAGCTGAGGATTCGAACTCGGCTCTCCTCAGTCCTAGTCTGGCCCCAACACTAGGAGGGCTCCGATGAATGGCCTGCTTCCCACGTTTGAGTCCAGGGTCATTCCAGGCCCTTGGAGCTTCAAATGAGCCCCTCCGTGACCGTCGGGGGCACAGGGAAACCTGGATGTCCAGACGGGAGAAGGAAACGGAGGGAAGAGGGTGGAGGGGCACTTGACGCCCCATAGATGCCCCACAGCCAGAAGAATCCCGGCACCAAAACACAGCAGGAGCTTTGGTCTCGGCACTCCTTGCAACCTCCTTAGAAGACTTGCTCCTCCTCCCCTTCTTCCCATACCACAGATGGAACTACTGAGGCAAGGGGGGAAATGGCTTGCTAAAGACCACTAACTCTGCTGGTAGAGAAGGTGAGATTTGGGCTCTGCCCTGCTCCTGCCTCTAGAGCCGCACAGCATCCACTGGAGATCTCACAACAAAGGGTTTAAATGAAGGGCTGGAAAGTCCCGGCTGCATATTAGGAAAAACTTTTTTTACAGTCCGAGTTGTTCAGCAGTGGACTCAGCTCTCGAGGGAAGTGGTGAGCTCCGCCTGCCTGGCAGCAGCGGCTGGACAAGCACCGGCCAGGGAAGCTCCAGCCTGATCCTGCATGGAGCAGGGGGTGGGACTAGATGGCCTCTATGGGCCCTTCCAGCTCTATGAGATCACAGCTCTCCGGCTACAAAAGGGAAGCCACGATACAGCCTGGGGCTTCACAGGAAAGGCAGAGGAGCATTTAACCCTTTTAACTTGTTAACCTCTACTCTGTTTTGCCCGTGGAAACTGGGTTCCTTGGGCTCTTGTTTAGCATTTTAAGGGGGAGAGAGAGAAATACATCCCCCCCCCACCTTTAAATCTCTACTAGCAGACAGAGAGCCCGTCTCCAGTGAGTGAAACCACACAGGCAATGAAGGAGTCGATCCCTTCTCCCGCTAGTGTTGGGGCCTGGAGACCTGCTAATGCAACTGATTTCCAGACAACCGAGATCCATTCCCGTGGAGAAAATGGCTGCTTTGGGAGGCAGGCTCTGTGGCCTTGTACCCTCTCCCCAAACCTCCCCTCCCTAGACTCTGCCTCCCAGATCTCCAGCAGGCTGCACATCCGATGGGCGCCTGGAAAGCTGAAGTTGTTGTAAGGGTTGCCTTGATGCAGAGCTGCTTGACGCCACCATCTCTCCAGTTCAGACTGGGCTGGAACAGAGATCCAATCGGGGGCCCTCGGGCCGTGCTTTCTCCAAGTGTAGCCATGCCACCGGTACGGGGACAGAAGAAGCAAGGGAAGGTTGGTCTCTGAGCCTCTCTAGTGCCAGCACAGGGGAATGAGGATACTGGGCCAGGCCTGGCCAAACTTGCTTAATGCAAGGGCCACATAGAATAAATGTCAGATGTTGGACAGCCACAAGACACGAATGTCAGGTGTTGGAGACCTGGGAGGGAGGAAGCGGCTGAGAGGAGAGGAGACGGCTGAGGGGTGATCTGATCACCATCTTCAAGTCCTTGAAGGGCTGTCCTATAGAGGATGGGGTGGAATCATTTTCTGTGGCCCCAGAAGGTGGGACCAGAACCAATGGGTTGAAATTAAATCAAAACAGTTTCCGGCTCGACATTAGGAAGAATTTCCTGACTGTTAGAGCGATTCCTCAGTGGAACAGGCTTCCTCATCGGGAGGTGGTGGGCTCTCCTTCCTTGGAGGTTTTTAAACAGGCTAGATGGCCATCTGACAGCAATGAAGATCCTGTGAATTTAGGGGGAGGTGCTTGTGAGTTTCCTGCATTGTGCAGGGGGTTGGACTAGATGACCCTGGAGGTCCCTTCCAACTCTAGGATTCTGTGACCTTCCTGACTGTTAGAGCAATTCCTCTGTGGAACAGGCTTCCTCGGGAGGTGGTGGGCTTTCCTTCCTTGGAGGTTTTTAAACAGAGGCTAGATGGCCACCTGACAGCAATGAGGATCCTGTGAATTTAGGGGTAGGTGTTTGTGAGTTTAGAGCGGTTCCACAGTGGAACAGGCTTCCTCCTCGGGAGGTGGTGGGCTCTCCTTCCTTGGAGGTTTCTAAACAGAGGCTAGATGGCCACCTGACAGCAATGAGGGTCCTGTGAATTTAGGGGAGGTGTTTGTGAGTTTAGAGCGGTTCCTCAGTGGAACAGGCTTCCTCCTTGGGAGGTGGTGAGCTCTCCTTCCTTGGAGGTTTTTCAACAGAGGCTGGATGGCCATCTGACAGCAATGAAGATCCTGTGAATGTAGGGGGAGGTGTTTGTGAGTTCCCTGCATCGTGCAGGGGGTTGGACTAGATGACCCTGGAGGTCCCTTCCAGCTCTCTGATTCGAAGGAAGGAAGGAAGGTAGATAGTGAGAGGGAAAGGTGGAAAGAAAGCAACTTTAAGTTTAAATGTGTTCTCCAAGCTGCTGGCTGGCTAGGGTTGGATGATTGATGTAAAGAGAGAACTGCCTTCTCCACGCCAGCCAGTGGGGCCATGGGGGCTTCGAGAGCCACACAATATGTGTGAAAGAGCTACATGTGGCTCCCAAGCTGCAGTTTGGACATCCCTGTACTGGGTGTTCCAGGTTCGAATTCCTACTTTGCTTGCTGGTGCCAGTTTTTCAGCCTGGTCTCCTTCACAGCGCGGCTGTGAGGACAGAGTGGAGAAGGGGTGAACAACAGGGGGGGGAGAGCTGCTTTGGGTCCCCCCAGGGTAGAAAGATGGGGTTCTCATTGAAGTAATTGAACGAATGTCTGCAGAAGGCAGGGCTTCACTTTGTGCAGATGAGCCAGGGGAATTTGTCATGCCACTGAGCCTTCTGGCCAGCAGAGGTTCTGAGCAAGATTTGAATCCAGCAGCACTTTGAAGACCAACAAGGTTTTCATGGCATGGCTGTGACCTGGCAGCACTTTCTAGCGCCAACCAGCTCTGGAGAGCCAAAACACCCTCCCAAGAGCCCTTCCAGGAACCCAGCTGAGACCAGGCCCCTAGTGCAGGGGCTTCTTAAGCGGCAGCCACTGCTTCCCTCTGGATCAGGGCCCTCTGTGTGTTTGAAGGACAATGCTCCCTCTCAGCTGTGGAGTTTTGTGAGCAAGAATTCTACTTTGTGAGCTATTGGCTGTGAGTTAAGCTGTGAGCTGCTACATACATTAGTGTACTCTGGGGCCATTTTTCCTGAGTGAAGACAAAAATGTGTGAGCGGGGGGCTAAAAATCTGTGAGCTAGCTCACACTAACTCAGCTTAGAGGGAACCCTGGTGAAGAGCCGTCTAGCCACAGCCGATTTATAGCGGCCCCAGCAAGAGGCTTTGCAGGCCATGGAGAAGCAAAGAGGGGTTTCAAAGATTTCAGGTTTTCACGGCTGGTAACATCATTAGGGTTTGTAGAATCTTTCGGGCTCAAGTGCCGTGTTCTACTGGAGAAAGTTTTCCTTCCAGACGTTTCGTTCTCAGCTGCGGAGAACATCCTCAGTGGCGTTGCAGCCGGAGCAGGCGCTCAGACCTTCTTGGCTGCTGTGCATTGAGTTTACTGTGCAAAGAGGGGTTTCCCTCGTCTTCCTCGCCCGGAGAGCAGCAGCAGCTGAGAGACCAACTAGATTTATGGGATCTCAGCTCCTTAGAGTCAAAACTCCCTTCCTCAGATAGGAAGCCCTTGAAGGCGCCAGTCCCCCAACTCTGGCCGGTCTCCGGCAGGTCTCTTGGACCAGCATCTCGCACCTGTTCTGCAGAGCTGCCCTCTGGAACTGCCTCTGCAGAGCCTTTCTTCCAAGGACCGAGACCCAGCAGGGCACAGGAGTTAGATCTGGGAGACCCAGGTTTGAATCCTCATTCTGCCATGGAAACTTCCTAGATGACCTTGGGCCTCCCAGCCTAGCCTACCTCCCAGGGTCGTTGTGAGGCTAAAACAGGGGAGAGGACAACCACATCAGCCACTTTGGATTCCCACTGCGGAGAAATGTGGGATAGAAACAAAGGAAAATAGCTTCCAATTTTCAAGCCATGGGAGCAGCAGAGGTGGTTTGCCTTTGCCTTCCTCTGCAGAGGTTTCCTTGGTGGTCTCCCTCCCAAGTCCAGACCCTGCTTAGCTTCCAACTCATGGTGACCCCAGCAGGGGGCTTTCAAGGCAGGTGAGAAGCAGAGGTGGTCTGCCCTTGCCTTCCTCTGCAGAGCCTTCCTGGGTGGTCTCCCTCCCAAGTAGTGACTTTGCTTAATTTCTGAGATCTAGCAAGACTGGGCTATTCCCTGCTGCCTTCCCTTCCATCAGGGGCCTGTAAGGTAAGCAATAAAAAAAGCCCTGCTGAAGATCAGCTTACCTCCTCTGGTTCCCACACTCCAAATTAGGCAGCATTTAATCCAGAGCCAGAGTGTTTCTTAGACGGCTGTCCTGGCATGCAGGAGGGGCTTCTGCTCTTCTTCTTCAGTGTCAGGGACCCCTTCCCTCCCCTTTGACCCAGTGTCTAGCTAGGGGTCTGGGTCAGACCGTTTGCACAGCGAGTGCCAGGGGAGGGGATTCTCTTCCAGGGAAGATGTCATGGACAGCAGGCCTGGGTCCATAGAGGCCATCTAGTCCAACCCCCTGCTCAAAGCAGGATCAGCCTGGAGCATTCCTGAAAAGTGATTGTCCAGCCGCTGCACCGCCTCCCTCTGGAGCTGAGTCCACTGCAAAAAGTTCCCTAATATCCAGCTGGTACCTTCCTGCCCTTCATTTAAACCAACAGGAACAGCTGCCCGCCTTCCTCTGAGTGACAGCCCTTCCAGAGAGCACCCCAGCCCCTCCTCAACCACACAGCCTGAGCCCCCCCTCTGGGCATGAAGCAGGGGTCGCTGGGGGTGGGGGGAGGTCTTGGGGAATCATAGAGTTGGAAGGGACCTCCAGGGTCATCTAGTCCAACCCCCTGCACCATGCAGGAAACTCACAAACATCTCCCCCTACATTCACAGGATCTTCATTGCTGTCAGGTGGCCATCTAGCCTCTGCTTCAAAAGCCCAATGAAGGAGAGCCCACTGCCTCCTGAAGAATCACAGAACCAAAGAGTTGGAAGGACCACTAGGGTCATCTAGTCCAACCCCCTGCACCATGCAGGAAACTCACAAACACCTCTCTCTACATTCACAGGATGCTCATTGCTGTCAGATGGCCCTCTAGCCTCTGCTGAAAAACCTCCAAGGAAGGAGAGCCCACCACCTCCCAAGGAGGAAGCCTGTTCCACTGAGGAACCGCTCTAAACTCACAAACACCTCCCCCTAAATTCACAGGACCTTCATTGCTGTCAGATGGCCCTCTAGCCTCTGCTGAAAAACCTCCAAGGAAGGAGAGCCCACCACCTCCCAAGGGGGAAGCCTGTTCCACTGAGGAACCGCTCTAAACTCACAAACACCTCCCCCTCAATTCACAGGATCTTCATTGCTGTCAGATGGCCATCCAGCCTCTGTTGAGAAACCTCCAAGGAAGGAGAGCCCACCACCTCCCAAGGAGGAAGCCTGTTCCACTGAGGAACCACTCTAACAGTCAGGAAGTTCTTCCTAATGTTGAGTCGGAAACTCTTTTGAAGTCCCTGCATTGTGCTGGACTAGATGACCCTGGAGGTCCCTTCCCACTCTGTGATCCCAGCTGGACCCAGATCACTTCAGATGGGGCAGCCATCTTGTGGGCAGGCCTCAGGGCCATCTTGAGGCAGCGGGGTCTTCCACACCAATCCAGAAACGAGGCTGTTGTCTCAACAGGCAACTTTTTGGTGCTATGTAGGAGACAGGTCTCAGGACACCGTGGGGGTGGGGCACAATTCAGAGGGGGATTCTCTTGTGCATGTCTGGTCCTGGAAGGTGGGGAACTGGTGGGCCCATGGAGAGATGTCCCCCCCCCCCCATGTCTCCCCTGCTCTCACCCAAGTTCTGACTGAGGCTTACCCTGCTGAGCTTCTGAGATCTGATAAGATCGGGCTAGCCTGGGCAATCTGGGTCATGGTAGGGATGGTTTGCCCTTGCCTGCCTCTGCGTAGCAACTCTGGACTTCCTTGGTGGTCTCCCATCCAAATTATAGGGTGGGGGAGACTGGTCTTAGCAGTAGTCTGTGCAAAAAGGATCTCGGGGACTTAGTGGACCATACGCTGAACATGAGTCAACAGTGTGATGCGGTGGCTAAAAAGGCCAATGCCGTTTTGGGCTGTATCAATAGAAGTCTAGTGTCCAGATCATGTGAAGTGATGGTATCGCTTTACTCTGCTCTGGCAAGAGCTCACCTGGAGTATTGGGTTCAGCTTTGGGTACCACATTTTAAGAAGCATATAGACAAGCTGGAATGGGTCCAGAGGAGGGCAACAAAGATGGTGAGGCATCTGGAGACCAAGTCCTGTGAGGAAAGGCTGAAGGAGCCTGGAGAGGAGGCAGCTGAGAGGTGATAGGAGCACCATCTTCAAGTACTTTTAGAGCTGTCATATAGAGGATGGTGTGGAATTGTTTTCTGTTGTCCTAGAAAGTCAGACCAGAAACAATGGGTTGAAATTAAATCAAAAGAGTTTCCGGTTCAACATTAGGAAGAACTTCCTGACCGTTAAGAGTGATTCCTCAGTGGAACTGGCTTCCTCCTCGGGAGGTGGTGGGCTCTCCTTCCTTGGAGGTTTTTCATCAGAGGCTAGATGGCCATCTGACAGCAATGTGGATCCTGTGAATGTATGGGGAGGGGTTTGTGAGTTTAGAGCGGTTCCTCAGTGGAACAGGCTTCCTCCTTGGGAGGTGGTGGGCTCTCCTTCTTTGGAGGTTTTTCATCAGAGGCTAGATGGCCATCTGACAGCAATGAGGATCCTGTGAATTTAGGGGGAGGTGTTTGTGAGTTTAGAGCGGTTCCTCAGTGGAACAGGCTTCCTCCTTGGGAGGTGGTGGGCTCTCTTTCCTTGGAGGTTTTTCAACAGAGGCTGGATGGCCCTCTGACAGCAATGAGGATCCTGTGAATTTAGGGGGAGGTGTTTGTGAGTTTAGAGTGGTTCCTCAGTGGAACAGGCTTCCTCCTTGGGAGATGGTGGGCTCTCCTTCCTTGGAGGTTTTTCAACAGAGGCTAGATGGCCATCTGACAGCAATGAAGATCCCGTGAATTTAGGGGGAGGTATCTGTGAGTTTAGAGCGGTTCCTCAGTGGAACAGGCTTCCTCCTCAGGAGGTGGTGGGCTCTCCCTCCTTGGAGGTTTTTCAACAGAGGCTAGATGGCCATCTGACAGCAATGAGGATCCTGTGAATTTAGGGGGAGGGGTTTGTGAGTTTAGAGCGGTTCCTCAGTGGAACAGGCTTCCTCCTTGGGAGGTGGTGGGCTCTCCTTCCTTGGAGGTTTTTCAACAGAGGCTCGATGGCCATCTGACAGCAATGCTGATTGTGTGAATTAGGCAGATCATTAGAGGCAGGGCGGGAAGGGAGTATGGGGGGGGAGGTACTTGTGAGTTTCCTGCACTGTCCAGGGGGTTGGACTAGATGACTCTGGAGGTCCCTTCCCACTCTAGGATTCTGTGACCCTTCAGCTTCCTGCCCCTTCCTCTCTTTGCCCGCAGCTCCTCCAGGTCTGTGGAGCCCTGCAAAGCCCAGCCTGTCCCTCCGCTCCCTTCCAGATCCGCATTCTTGAGCTCCTGTGCTGGCCAGCAGTGCTCCCCTCTCCGCTGCTGCCGCCAAAGGAGTCCATCTGAGGGCAGCAGCAGCCACAGGCTTGCCATATATGGTCAGATTTGGGGTTTCTTCATATAAGGCCTGGTGTGTCGGGATGTGCCTCTGGCAGGCAGACCCAGCAGGTCTCCACAGAGAGTCCCCGGCCAGAACAGAGACCCCCCGGCCAGAACAGAGACCCCCCGGCCACCCCCCTCCGCACGCACACCCCCCCCCCCACCCCAGCTGTGGAACACAGCCACCAGGGCCTCTGAGATGAGGGAGGGGAGGGGAAGGCACCTTCCTCCACAACAGCTTAGCCCTCATTCCATACAGCCTGTCCTCCCTGGGGCCACAGTGGCTGGCAAGTGCAAGGCTAATGTTCGGGGACATTACTGGCATTTGCAGACCTCCCTGTGTGTGTGTAAAGTGACCTTTTGAATTCATGTCCTCCAAATCATCCTGCCCATAACAGCCTCGCTCAGGTCCTGCAAACAGAAGGTTCCTGTTGGAACTCACTGCCACAGGAGGTGGTGGCGGCTGCCAGCATAGCCAGCTTTGAGAGGGGGTTGGATCAGCATCTGGAGCAGAGGTCCATCAGGGGCTCTTAGCCACAGCGTATTATCTGGGGCAGGGATGCTCTGTGTTCTGGGTGCTTGGGGGCCGGCACAGTGGGAGGGCTTCTAGTGTCCTGGCCCCACTGGTGGACCTCCTGATGGCACCTGGGGTTTTTGGCCACTGTGTGACTCAGAGTGTTGGACTGGAGGGGCCACTGGCCTGATCCAACAGGGCTTCTCTTATGTCCTGCTGCCTTCCACTTTCCCAGCCGGATGGTCCTTTCCAGTGTCTCTTGCCTTCTCTCCTCGTGCGGCCCAAGTAGGACAGCCTCTGCTTAGTCACTAGATTCTAGGGAGAGTTCAGGCATGATTGGATCTAGAATCCACCTCTTTGTGGCATCTCCTCCAGCACCGCATTTCTTCCTGTACGCTTCCTTTATTGCCCCGCTTTCACACCCATACATAGTCATGGGGAATGCAAGGGCATAAATTAGCCTGATCTTTTTAGGAGGCCCGGAGAGATCCAAAACCCAGCCTGAGAAAGCGAGGCTCTCCCAAGGCTCCAGGCCATGCTCTTCTTCTGAGGACACTCCTCCCACTCTTCCTCAAGAGTTATTGTTCTCCTTGCGATATTTGAAGAAGTGAACAGTGCAGGCCTGTTGTTACAGGGGGCCCATGGGGGCCCGCCCCATGACTTCCTTTCAGGGCCCCCCGGTCTTCCCTCCCTCCCTCCCCCTACCAACACTGTGGGATTGAAAGCAGAGAGGCTGCGGGCCACGGCCACCCCCTTCCTTCCTAGTGATTTCAGTTGAGCCAGGGAGCCAGTTTGGTGTAGTGGTTAAGTGTGTGGACTCTTATCTGGGAGAACCGGGTTTGATTCCCCACTCCTCCACCTGCAGCTGCTGGAATGGCCTTGGGTCAGCCAGAGCTCTCTTCTCTGGAAGAACCGGGTTTGATTCCCCACTCCTCCACTTGCACCTGCTGGAACGGCCTTGGGTCAGCCAGAGCTCTCTTATCTGGGAGAACCGGGTTGGATACCCCACTCCTCCACTTGCAGCTGCTGGGATGGCCTTGGGTCAGCCAGAGCTCTCTTATCTGGGAGAACCGGGTTTGATTCCCCACTCCTCCACTTGCAGCTGCTGGAATGGCCTTGGGTCAGCCAGAGCTCTCTTATCTGGGAGAACCGGGTTTGATTCCCCACTCCTCCAGTTGCACCTGCTAGCATGGTCTTGGGTCAGCCAGAGCTCTCTTATCTGGGAGAACCCGGTTTGATTCCCCACTCCTCCCCTTGCAGCTGCTGCAATAGCCTTGGGTCAGCCAGAGCTCTGGCAGAGGTTGTCCTTGAAAGGGCAGCTGCTGTGAGAGCCCTCTCAGCCTCACCCACCTCACAGGGTGTCTGTTGTGGGGGAGGAAGGGGAAGGAGATTGTGAGCTGCTCTGAGACTCTCGAGATTCAGAGTGGAGGGCGGGATATAAATCCAATATCATCATCATCACCATCAATTGCATGAGGGGGGTATCTAGGGGCAGCTGCTGCCCCTCCCACGCCATTGGAGGCCAAATCAGCAGGCCCTTTCAATGGTTTTGGAGGGATACCGGCTGCCCCATGATGCAGTTAAAAGCACTAGGGAGGAAGGGGGTGGCCCTCTGCCTCTCTGCTTTGACCCTGCGGCCCGTCGAGTGGCGGTGGCAGCGGGACAGAAGGTCAGGCACCCCGAGTGAGTCACAGCAGTGGTGGTCCTAAATTCACAGGATCTTTCAGTCAGTCATGACTGAATCAGCTACATGGGGAGGTGTTGAGGTCCCCCTCCCTGGCAGTCTGGAAGCAGCGGCTGGACGGACCCTGGTCAGGGATGCTGGAGGCTGATTCTGCGTGGAGCAGGGGCTGGGACTAGATGGCCTCTGTGGCCCCTTCCAGCTCTGTGTGATTCTGCGTTCTCTGAATGTGTTTGGGGAGGAAGCGGGCGGCATCCCACGTCCTGTGGCTGCTGGCAGTCATGCGTTCTTCGTCAGGTGTCTTCAGCAATCTGCGTGTGGCTTTCTGCCCCTAGGTCCCAGTTGTGCTCTCATACATGCTGAATCATGCCCGTTCCGTCCACTGTGTGAAACACCAACATCCACTTGCAAAGAAGCACTAAAGTGTATCGAAAGGGGATTACTCAGCGAGTGATGGAAATGCCAAAGATAGGGTTGAGAGTCCAATTCAAGAAATATCTGGGGACTTTGGGGGTGGAGTCGGGAGACTCTGGAGGTGCAGCCAGACTTTGGGGGTGGAGTCAGGAGACTCTGGGGGTGGAGCCATGAGGCATTGGGGCGGAGCCAGGAGCAAGGGTGTGACAAGCATAATTGAACTCCAAAGGGAGTTCTGGCCATCACATTTAAAGGGATCGCAGACCTTTTTAAATGCCTTTCTTCCATAGGAAATAATGATGGAGCAGGGCACCTTCTCTTGGGGCTCATAAAATCAGATCCCTCAGTCCAATCTTTTTGAAACTTGGAGGGTCTTTTGAGGAAAGGCACTGGATGCTATGCTGCAAATTTAGTGCCTTTACCGCAAAAAACAGCCCCCCCCCAAGCCCCAGATGCCCATGGATGAATTCTCCATTATACCCAATGGGAATTGGTCTCCATAGGGAATAATGAGTGCCCAGCAGACATTTCTCTCCCCCCCTGCACTGAAGCAGGGGAAGGGCCGCCAAACTTGGGGATCCCCTGCCCCCATGTGGGAATTGGCACCCCTAGCCGCAGATGAAGAGTATTTGTGCACAAAGACAGTTTCAACCTAAAGAACAAAGTCCAGTCAGGCAACTCCAGGACCAACGCAGTTTTGTTCCGGGTATCAGCCCTATATCTGAAGCAGTATGCCTGCACATGCATGCTCATACCTGGAATAATACTTTTTTGGGACTGGCTGGACTCCAGCTCTGTTCTGTTGCAGCCGAAGGTCATTTCAGAGAATGTGTGTGTTGATCTGCAACTGAACAGCAAGATTCAAGCCCGGATTTTGGGGTAGCAGCTTCAGGAGTCAGCTCACTTTGCCACTTTGAGTCTTGAAAACTTATCCCCCCACATACAAAACAATCTTTTTTGGTCTCTGAGGTGCTCCTGGAGTCGAGTCCAGCTGTTTTAACTAGAAATGGTGGCTGGGTGTCATGGTGGCTGCAGACGTGATGGTCCCACTTTCCCTCCACGCATTCACAGGATGCCTGAAAAGGAGGACTGCTCAAAGGGAGTTTAGGAATGAAGCAGCTGGAATGCGAAGGGAAGGGGGGAGAGCAGGGCGGCCACTGCTAGTCTGTGCTGGGGGCTTAGCTGGGGCTGTAGCTGCACGGCAAGCCACTGCCCTGAGTATGAATCACAAATTCTCGGGAAGAGAAGGATCCCAGGCCAGCTTCTTCCCTGACAGGCTCAGTTTCGATGTGTGGGGCTTTGGGCTGGGTTTGGTTTTGGCATGGATGTGCACCGAGTCATGTGACTCCACCTGTCCACCCAGCAGTGGCATCTCTCCCCAGTGGGGTCTTTGGTTGTGTTGGATAGAGTGGCTGCTGGTTCAGCATTCTTTCTGCCTTGGAGTAGACCAATACGGAGCTAAGCGCTGCTTTCTCAGATGAGTTCTGCAGATGACAAAGGGGAGATTCCACCGTGCGGGAAGGGAGTTCCATTCATTTCTTGGCACAGATCCCCCATTCTGTGGTGTTGCCAGGGCCAAGTCTGAATGGCCACATATAATTTAAGCCTCTGCCTTAATGGCCTTAAGAACATAAGGGAAGCCATCTTGGATCAGGCCAATAACCCATCCAGTCCAACACTCTAACCTTTTTCGCACACAACTTACCTCGCAGTCACAATCCTGTTCCCTCCACAGTGTCTGTCGGATTTCCCACCATCAGTGCCACAGTTACAGGAAGTGCCGTGGCTTTTGCGTAGCAAACGTAAACTGGGTTTTAGCGGTTTACGTTTGCTACGCAAAAGCTGCGGCACTTCCTGTAACTTCGGCACAGATGGTGGGAAATCCGACCAGACGCTGCGGAGGGAACAGGATTGTGACTGCAAGGTGAGCTGTTTGCAAAAACGGTCTCTGTGTCACACAGTGGCCAAAAAACCAGGCACCATCAGGAGGTCCATCAGTGGGGCCAGGACACTAGAAGCCCGGCCACTGTGACCCCCCTAAGCACCATGAATCCAGAGCATCACTGCCCCAGACGGAGTGTTCCATCTATACCTTGTGGCTAATAACCACTGATGGACCAGAGGAGGGTGACAAAGATGGTGAGGGGTCTGAAGACCAAGTCCTATAAGGAAAGGTTGAAGGAGCTGGGGATGTTTAGCCTGGAGAGGATGCAGCTGAGAGGTGATAGGATCACCATCTTCAAGGCCTTGAAGGGCTGTCCTATAGAGGATGGTGTGGAATTGTTTTCTGTGGCCCAAGAAGGTAGGACCAGAAATTAAATCAAAAGAGTTTCTGTCTCAACATTAGGAAGAACTTCCTGATCCTCAGTGGAACAGGCTTTCTTGGGAGTTGGTGGGCTCTCCTTCCTCGGAGGTTTATAAGCAGAGGCTAGATAGCCATCTGACAGCAATGAAGATCCTGTGAATTTAGGGGGAGGTGTTTGTGAGTTTCGTGCATTGTGCAGGGGGTTGGACTAGATGACCCTAGAGGTACCTTCCAACTCTATGATTCTGTGACCTCTGCTCCAGATGTTTCTCCAGTACCCTCTTGAAGCTGTCTGTGCTTGTAGATGCCACCACTTCTTGCAGCAATGAATTCCACGTGTTAATGAGTCTTTAGGTGAAGAAGGACTTTTTATCTGTTCTAAGCTTACTGCTCAGTAATTTCATTGAGTGCCCACAAGGTCTTGTGTTTTGTGAAAAGGGGAGAAAAGGCTTCTTTCTCCACCTTCTCTCTCCTATGCATAATCTTGTAAAGCTCTATCATGTCACCCCTCAGTCAACATTTCTCCAAACTTTTCTCCTTTTTTGCACATTTTCCAATGCTATAATATCCTTTTTAAGGTGCGGCGACCAGAACTGCACACAGTACTCCAAATGAGACCGCACCATCGATTTATACAGGGGCATTATGATACTGGCTGATTTGTCTTCAGTTCCCTTCCTAATAATCCCCAGCATAGCACTGGCCTTTTTTATAGAAGTTGCATTAGCTCCAGAAGTTTCAGTGATCCTTTATTATACAATTACTTTCCTCTAACCAGATATCTGCCTGGTAACTAAACCACTGCCCCTCACAAACCCTGATCCTTTTTCAACTGGAATCACAGACTTGGATCCAGACGAGACATTTCCGCAGGTGCCGGGAATTCCACCCGCCAAGCCAGTATAGTCAGCCCACTTCTCTGCTAAGCGTACAGCTGGCTGGACATTCCAGATGGGCAGTCGTGTGAGTTTATGCTCACAAAATCAAACAGAAGTCCACTTGAAGACTAAGAAAGTTTATTCCAGTGTCAGTTTTCATGAGTCAGAGCTTGCTTCATCAGATGCAAATGGAGAGGAAAATCCTTTCAGGAAAACTTTTAAGGCTAAAGTCACAGAAGAGGGAAGAGAAAGAAGAGAGGTTTTAGCAGAGAGTGACTTGATGAAAGCAGTGTTATAAATCACTGAGGTTTGGGCAGAGTGGAATAAATACAGTCAAATCAAGTGTGATAAACTGCTTCCAATCAAGGAAGGTGCAGTAGGAAGCAAAAGAAAATCAACTAAAGTCTTTAAAAGATTACATCATGCTTTTATATAATGATATGACAATGATATAAAAAGAACCAATTAAGATCTCTAAAGAATCAATCCTGAGTTATTAGGACCTATAGTGCTCAGCTGCTGTTTAAACTAGGGGAAGCGATAGTATTTAATCTCTTGATGAATTCTAATTCAGCAATTTCTTGTTGGATTCTCCCTTTGTAGCTTTTTTGTTTGTTTTTGTAGGAGACTGGTGACCTTTAGCTCTGAACCTGGAAGATTAAAGTGTTCTCCACTCATTTCTAAATCTCGCAGTTTTTGGTGTTGCATTTCTGTCCATTTATTCTGTTGTGTAGGGTCCGACTTGTTTGTCCAAAGTAGGCAGGAGAAGAGCATCATCAGCACAGGGTGACGCACGTCACTGTGGAGGTTAAGCAAGTGAAGGAGCCCAGGACAGTGTCGCTGATGTCATCGGGGCCTGGAAAGCATTGCTACAGTGTGGTGGGCAGAAACGTTGGCATCGCGGTGGCCGTAGCGCCTTAAATGAGCATTGTGTGTCTGTTATGTAGTCCGTTGGTGTTGGTGAGAATCTGTTTGAGGTTCAGGAGCCAGGAAATAGCAGCCATCTGGGGCCTGAGATGGAGAAAGAGAAATCCAAGAGAATGACAATGCGTTGGACTGGTTTTGACCTGGAAGCTGCAGGGGCCAACAGGGACTTCCAACAAGAACTTCCTTACCGGTTCCTCAGTGGAACAGGCTTCCTCCTCGGGAGGTGGTGGGCTCTCCCTCCTTGGAGGTTTTTCAGCAGAGGCTGGATGGCCACCTGACAGCAGTGAGGATCCTGTGAATTTAGGGGGAGGTGTTTGTGAGTTTAGAGCGGTTCCTCAGTGGAACAGGCTTCCTCCTCAGGAGGTGGTGGGCTCTCCTTCCTTGGAGGTTTTCCAGCAGAGGCTAGATGGCCACCTGGCAGCAATGAGGATCCTGTGAATTTAGGGGGAGGGGGTTGTGAGTTTCCTGCACTGTCCTGGAGGTTGGACTAGATGACCCTGGAGGTCCCTTCCAACTCTAGGATTCTATGATTCCTGACCATCAGAGTGGTTCCTCAGTGGAAGAGGCTTCCTCCTTGGGAGGTGGTGGGCTCTCCTTCCTTGGAGGTTTTCCAACAGAGGCTAGATGGCCATCTGACAGTAATGAAGATCCTGTGAATTTAGGGGGAGGTGTTTGTGAGTTTCCTGCATTGTGCAGGGGGTTGGACTAGATGACCCTGGAGGTCCCTTCCAACTCTAGGATTCCAGGCCAGGGGATCTGTTGTTTTTTGGAGGCCTGTCTGGAAGCAGGCTGATCTCTGGGCACCAGTATGTGGGGATTGTAACCCCCAGAATCCCTATCAGTTCTGGCGAGAGGCTTTCTCTCAAGAACTGGACCGAATGTGGTGGCAACACAGTGAGGTGGATTGTCTTATACACTCCGGGCTTTTGCTTGAACCACGTGGCTGTGCACGGCAGTCAGCGTGAGGTGAGAACTGCAAAGGGGTGCCCAGGAAATGGTCCTGTTGTGAGGACAGGCCCAGGATCACATTACTGGCAATACTCCTTCTAAGTTGTGGTGTCTTGTGAGCAAAAATTCTACTTTGTGAGCTGCCGGCATTAAAGTTGTGAGCTGCTGCACAAATCAATTTGCTCTGGGGTCATTTTTCCTGAGCCAAGACAAAACTGCGTGAGCCAGAGGCTAAAAAAAACTGTCAGCTAGCTCACACAAACTCGGCTTAGAGGGAACACTGGTTAGTGGCGTGAGTGAACTGCTTTTGGAGTCTCTCGAGAGCTTCCTTCCCATTACAAAAATGTCATGGATAAATGTGAAGTGCAGGAGAGGTCTCAGGACAGGGTTGCAGGTCCCCTGGTGGATAAGACAAAAGAAACACGGCGTACCAAATGTTGCTCCTCTCTGAAGAGTATTCAACAGGTGTAGTTGCCACAACACCTGTTGAATACTCTTCAAAGAGGATCAGTCGGGTCCATTTGCGTCTTTCAACAGAAGGAAGAGAAAACAGCAGACTTCATGTACCCGGCAACATTTTTTAGAGAAGCCATGTTGGATCAGGCCAACGGCCCATCCAGTCCAACCCTCTGTGTCACACAGTGGCAAAAAAATTTTTATATACACACATACACTGTGGCTAATAGCCACTGATGGACCTGTGCTCCATATTTTTATCTAAACCCCTCTTGAAGGTGGCTATACTTGTGGCCGTCACCACCTCCTGTGGCAGTGAATTCCACATGTTAATCACCCTTTGGGTGAAGAAGTACTTCCTTTTATCCGTTTTAACCTTTCTGCTCAGCAATTTCATCGAATGCCCACGAGTTCTTGTATTGTGAGAAAGGGAGAAAAGTACTTCTTTCTCTACTTTCTCCATCCCATGCATTATCTTGTAAACCTCTATCATGTCACCCCGCAGTCGACGTTTCTCCAAGCTAAAGAGTCCCAAGCATTTAAAGTTTGAGTTTCTACTAAAGACTGATCTTTTGCTTTAAAGGACATTTAAGAATTATTTTGTTAAATTGTCTGAGTAAAAGAGTGCCTGTGTACTTATACTGCAACATTTGGTACAGGGTGATTCTTTTGTCTTACTAAATTCCACAGCACTAGTTTCCTAATTTTCCAATCCCCAGGTGGGGGCAAAGGATTCCCCCGGTTTGGAGGGCCCCCCCTGCTTCAAGGTCATCAGAAAGTGGGGGGAGGGGAATGTCTGCTGAGCACTCCATTATGTCCTATAGAGACTGATTCCCTTAGGGTATAATAGAGAATTGATCCATGAGTATCTGGGGCTTGGGGAGCTGTTATTTGAGGTAGAGGCATCGAATCTCCAGCATAGCATCCATTGCCTCTCCTCAAAACACACTCCAAGTTTCAAAAGGATTGGGTCCGATTCTGTCAGCCCCAAGAGAAGGTGCCCCTATCTTTCAGTACCTCCAATGGAGGGAAGGCGTTTCAAAGGTGTGAGGTCTCTTTAAAGGTGATGGCCAGAACTCCCTTTGGAGTTCAATTATGCCTGTCACAACCTTCCTCCTGGCTCCACCCCCAATGTCTCTTGGCTCCACCCCCAGAGTCTCCTGGCTCCACCCCCAAAGTCCCCAGATATTTCTTGAATCTTTCTTGGACTCAGCAACCCTAGCTGAGGAAGGCATCGCTGTACGTCATAGAATCCTAGAGTTGAAAGGGACCTCTAGGGTCATCTAGTCCAACCCCCTGCACAATGCAGGAAACTCACAAACATCTCCCCCTAAATTCACAGGATCTTCATTGCTGTCAGGTGGCCATCTAGCCTCTGGTTAAAAACCTCCGAGGAAGGAGAGTCTGTTCCACTGAGGAATCGCTCTAACAGTCAGGAAGTTCTTCCTAATGTTGAGCCGGAAACTCTTTTGATTTAATTTCAATCCACTGGTTCTGGTCCTACCTTCTGGGGCCACAGAAAACAATTCCACACCATCCTTTAGATGACAGCCCTTCAAGTACTTGAAGATGGTGATCAGATCACCTCTCAGCTGCCTCCTCTCCTCTCAGCCGCTTCCTCTCCAGGCTAAACATGCCCAGCTCCTTCAACCTTTCCTCATAGGACTTGGTCTCCAGACCCCTCACCATCTTCGTCGCCCTCCTCTGGACCCCTTCCAGCTTGTCTAGATCCTTCTTAAAATGTGAGACATGGAAGTGTTGGCATGCTGCAGTGCCAGGCGGGTACCACAGCCAGCTTCCAGCTACAATCTAAAATATACAAAATGATCCATAGCCTGGTCATAGTGAAAGCTGTGAGGGAAAGGTAGAGTTGCCAGTACCTGGTTGGGAAATACCTGGAAATTTGGGGGGGGGGGGTGGAACCTGGGGAGGGTGGGGTTTGGGGAGGGGCAGGACTTCCATGGGGTATAATAATGCCACAGAGTCCCCCTTCCAAAGCAGCCATTTTCTCCAGGGGAACGGATCTCTGCTGCCTGGAGATCAGTTGTAATCAATGTTCCCTCTCAGCTGCAGAGTCTTGTGAGCAAAAAATTCTACTTTGTGAGCTATTGGCATGAAAGTGGTGAGCTCCTGCATTAATCATATTGCTGTGGGGCCATTTTTCCTGAGCTAAGACCAAAATGTGTGAGCTGGAATCTGTGAGCTAACTCACGCTAGCTCAGCTTAGAGGGAACACTGGTTGTAATCCCAGGAGATCTCCAGCCACCACCTGGAGGCTGGCAACCCTAGCTAGGCCACAGGCTTGCAGAGTGTCTCAGCTCGCCCAGTGAATCAGAACCAGCCCAGAAACAGGTTTGTTTTCTTGGTTTAAACTGCTTGCCAGTGTGCTGAATTGTACAGTCTAGCTGCTTTGGGCACCCACAGGCAGCGTAGAGCCTGAACCGACAGATGCCTTTCTGGAAGGCCCAGCCCAGCCCACCCTCCCGAGAACCTGAACAAGGACATCACCAGGCAGGGGGAGTGTAGCCACAGGGGGCTGAGTCCGTCCTCTTCCTCTAGTCTACACACACCCCAGCCTGGCCAGCCACAGGCACTGGAAAGAGCAGAGCAGAGCAGAGGAATCAACCTCTGGAAGCAGCACATCCCCCATTCTTCTCCCAAGTTTGGTAAATTCCTTCTCGAGGGGACTGGGCCTGTTTGGGTTGGCAAGGCTCCCTGGCACCGGCTGAAGGTATGAAGCTGCCTCGTCATAGCCAGAGAGAGAAAGAGCCCGGGAATGTGTTCTCGCTCTTTCTCCCTCTGAGCTACAGCCAGGGTGGCCACACTCCAGGAACGGAGAAGTGCAGCGCAGGAGAGGAGCAGAGCGAGAGAGCACACGGGAAACATGGGAGAGGCGGCCTTGGTGGAGGTGGAGGGCTCGTGTTCCAGGGGCTCAGGACCTGGCCTGCAGCTCTAGGGACGGAGGTTAGGGTCTGGCTAGAGGCCAGCAACTATTTGGGTTCCCAAGTTCTTTCCAAAGAGGGGTGCCAACCAATGTTCCCTCTCAGCTGCAGAGTCTTGTGAGCAAAAATTCTACTTTGTAAATTGTGAGCTGCTGTATCAATTAGTGTGTTCTGGGGTCGTCCTTCCTGAGCTAAGACAAAAATGTGTGAGCTGAAGGCTTAAAATCTGGGAGCTAGTTCATGCTAACTCAGCTTAGAGGGAACACTGGTACCAAACCATTCAGGCTGACGTCCCCGCACTGACCTCTCGGCCTCTGAGTCACTGAATCACCTCAGATTGCCTTCCCATCCCCCAGAGCACGGTCAGGGCAACCTTTCCACCGATCGAGAGATCCAAGTAGGCAGCTGTGCTGGTCTGAAGTAGTGGAACAAAACAAAAGTCAATTACGCCTTTAAGACCAACTCAGTTTTATTCGGAACGTAAGCTGTCGTGTGCTCTTAAGCACACTTCATCAGATGAGTCTGTGAGGAGGGTGACGAAGATGGTGAGGGGTCTGGAGACCAAGTCCTGTGAGGAAAGGTTGAAGGAGCTGGGCATGTTTAGCCTGGAGAGGAGGCGGCTGAGAGGTGATAGGATCACCATCTTCAAGTACTTGAAAGGCTGTCCTAGAGAGGATGGTGTGGAATTGTTTATCTATTGCCGCTTGTCTATTTCAATTTTTTAATAGAAAACCATAAAAATGCACATGCAAGGACAATGAAAGCAAGCCACTGAGTTGCCACAGACTCTCCTGTGTGGGAGCACAACGGGTAATCCATGCCTCTGCCTTCATAATAGCAATCAGAGAACTCCAGCCCCATGTGAGAGCAGCCACATGGCTTTTGTTCTCTTTCAGGTTAAAGGGGAAAGCCCCAGAAATTCATATGACACCATGTGGGAAAGGAAAGGTCCCCTGTGCAAGCACCAGTCGTTTCTGACTCTGGGGTGACGTTGCTTTCACAACGTTTTCACGGCAGACTTTTTGATAGGGTGGTTTGCCATTGCCTTCCCCAGTCCTCTACGCTTTCCCCCCAGCAAGCTGGGGACTCATTTGACCGACCTTGGAAGGAGGGAAGGCTGAGTCAACCTGGAGCCAGCTACCTGAAAACCCAGCTTCTGCCGGGGATCGAACTCAGTTCGTGAGCAGCTTTAACACTCTGTGCCACACCATGTGGACCTCCTCCTTAATCTGTGAGCAGTGCTATCCATGACTTGGGGGACTGGAGGGAATTCCCACAGGAAAGCGGATGCAGGGTCTGAGGTGATCGCTGGCAAAAGGTGCGGATCCTCCAGTGCTTTAGAGTTCCTTCCACAGTAAGGACAGGAGAAAAAGCCAAGAGTTCGGCGCTCAGAGATCTCTTGGAGTCCAGCCTCGTGCCAAATGCTGGGATGTCAAGTTGCATATCCACAGAGTTGCAGAACAGGAGCTACCAGTCAACCTACTTATGACAACATAATTTGGCTGCGACTGGCCAGGCAAACCGAGGCGCTTTCATCGAAGCATCCAGACTCTTCACACCTCCCCTCCCCCCGGGGTGAAATGAGGTCCAGCCGGGCCAAGGACAGAATTAAGCTTATTTGCAGAGCCAAGACTGACCAGCCTCTGGGAACCAAGATGGGGGTCCAAAACAGCTTCAGTTCAGAATGCCCCTAACCTCTGCCCCATGGCACAGAGTGCTAAGCTGCAGTACTGCAGTCCAAGCTCTGCTCATGACCTGAGTTCAATTCCAGTGGAAGCTGGGTTCAGGTAGCCATCTCGAGGTTGACTCAGCCTTCCATCCTTCCGAGGTCGGTAAAGTGTAGATGACTGGACAAGGCAATGGCAAACCACCCTGTAAAAGTCTGCCAAGAAAACATTCTGATGTGACGTCACCCCATGGGTTGGTAATGATCCGGTACTTGCACAGGGATCTTTGTTGCTCAGTCACACAGTTGAGTCCAACTCTTTGCAACTCCATGGACCAAGTCACGCCAGGCCCTCCTATAAATAGAATTAAACATAAACTGTTTTCTACCATCCTCCGAAGTCTGTTCAAATTCATGTTAATTACAACAGTAATGTTGTCCAGCCATCTCCTCTTTTGCCGCCCCCTTCTTCTTTGGCCTTCTGTCTTTCCCAGCATCAGGGCCTTCTCCAGGGAGTGCTCCCTTCTCACTGGGTGGCCACAGGATGCTTCAGCTTCAGCATCTGACCTTCCAGGGAACAGTCTGGGTGGATTTCCCTTAGGACTGACTGATTGGATCTCCTTGCAGTCCGAGGGACTCTCAAGAGTCTTCTCCAGCACCACAGCTCGAAAGCATCTGTTCTTCTGCGCTCGGCCTTCCTTATGGTCCAGCTCTCACAGCCATACATTACTACTGGAAATACCATCGCTTTGACTATACGGACTTTTGTAGGCAGGGTGATGTCTCTACTTTTTATTATAGGTTTGCCATAGCTGTCCTCCCAAGGAGCAGAAGTCTTTTAATTTCATGGCTACAGTCACCATCTGCAGTGATCTTGGATCCCAGCAATGTGAAGTCTGTCACGGCTTCCATGTCTTCACAGGGGTCTTACCTTTCTTTTTAAACCTCCACCTGCCCAAACCCAGATGGGCCAGGGTAGCTTGATCTTGTCAGATCTCAGAAGCTAACCAGTGTTGGCCCTGCTTAGTACTTGGACTGCAGACCACCGTGGAGGTCCAGGTTCCCTATGCAGAGACAGACAATGGCAAACCACCCCCGGACATCTCTTGCCTTGACCTAGATGGCCCAGGCTAATTGCACCTTGTCAGATCTTGAAAGCTAAGCAGGGTCAGCCTTGGTTGGTACTTAGATGGGAGACCACCAAGGAAATGCAGGTTTGCGACCCAGAGGCAGGGAAGGGCAAACCCTTCTGGTGGTCTCTTGCCTTGAAAACCCCACGGGCGTCCCCCCCATAAATCAACTGGGACTTGATGGTACTTTCCGCCAACAACCTCTGCCTGCCGGCTGCAGCCGTTGAAGGGAAGCTCGGCTGCCTCTGGGCTTCTTCAGGGCAACCATCCATGATCAATAGACAGGACAGTGCAAGGTGCTTGCAGCCTTCAGCTCTCCCACCTGGACTAACACTTTAAGGGCTGAAACTGAAAAGAGACCCTTGGGCAGAGGCAAGTAGTCAGGCACGTGTTCTACGGAGGTTGGGTGGATGCGGAAGGTTTGCTCTATAGGTTGGTGTCCAAACTGGAGAGAGAGCCAGTTTGGTGTAGTGGTTAAGTGTGTGGACTCTTATCTGGAAGAACTGGGTTTGATTCCCCACTCCTCCCCTTGCAGCTGCTGGAATGGCCTTGGGTTACCCATAGCTCTTGCAGGAGTTGTCCTTGAGAGGGCAGCTTCTGTCAGAGCTCTCTCAGCCCCACCCATCCCACAGGGTGTTTGTAAGAGAGCCAGTTTGGTGTAGTAGTTAAGTGTGCGGACTCTTATCTGGGAGAACCAGGTTTGATTCCCCACTCCTCCACTTGCAGCTGCTGGAATGGCCTTGCATCAGCCATAGCTATCGCAGTTGTCCTTGAAAGGGCAGCTTCTGGGAGAGCCGTCTCAGCCCCACCTACATCACAGGGTGTCTGTTGTGGGAGGAGAATATATAGGCGATTGTGAGCCACTCTGAGATTCAGTGTGGAGGGCGGGATATAAATCTGCAATTCTTCTTCTTCTTGATTTGGGAATGGGGCCTGGGGGGAGGAGGGGAGAGGCCACAGCAAAGAAAAATGCCGCAGAGCCCCCCCCCCCCCCGCAGCAGCCCCATTCTCCAGAGGAACCGATCACTGTAGCCTGGAGAGCGGTTGTACAGCACCAAGGAATGTTTTTAAATGTAAGTGTATTGTATTGGTTTTTAAACTGAAATGATAAAGGCCTGAACTGGCTGCTAGCTGCCCTGAGTCCGCGTGTGGAGAGGGTGGGATAGAAATTGAAAGTAATGAATAAATAAATTCCAGGAGATCTCCACCCCCCACCTGGAGGTTGGCAACCCCATGTAAAGTCCAAATGTGCCCATCCTCATTTGTCGTCTCTGGCAGGGCAGGCAGAAATGCCAGCCTGGATCTGTAACAGGGCAGCTGCCCCTAAAGAGCTCCAAGCTCTCTCTGCCGCTCAGACGGAGGCTCCCCAGGAGGATGCGGGAGGCCAGCTTCTGCAGGGGCTGAAAAGGCCCTTACAAGGAGTGCCTGGCCCCGGCTTGGAAGCTCATGTCCAAATAAAGAGGCATGCTGGTGCCAAGCCTACTTTTCCCAGTGCCACCACAAAGCCCTGGAAGCCCCAAGTGGGGCGACTTATGGCTCCCTGAGTCTGATGGCCAGCCCGGTGTCACGTTCTCAGGTTGCAGGCAGGCAGGAGTCCAAAGCCAGTCAAAGTCCAGGAAGTCAAGCAGGAGCCAGGTCACCAATGCAGAATCACAAACCGGAATCAGAAGTCAGTGTCCAAAAGCCAAAAGGTCAGGGTGCCAAGGAAATCAAGCAGGTCAGGATCAGGAAGGAGCGTGGATGCAAGCCAGAGAATAGACTTGTTGCTTCCACAAGGTTACCAGGTCCTGGGTGGGAGGTATATGAGAGTCTCAAATCAGCCTGCTCCCTGGGTGGCAGCGACTCTGCTAGAACTCAGGGCTGAGAGATCTGAAGCATCGGTGTGCCTCATGTCTTCGCTCTGAAAGTTCTTTCCGGAGCCTGCTTCGAACTCTTGAGATGGGAGGAGGAGAGCTTGGAGGAGATTGATCATCAGCTGACACTGGTGCCTGGAGAGTGATTGATGGGCCAGCTGCTATTTGTTCAGCTGAGGAACTGGCTGGCAACTCTTCCAGCTCTGTTAACCCTTCCAGCTCCTCCTCGTCAGGGCTCATGACACCCGGACCTACTCGTTAAAACACCGTTCCTTGCGCGCTTCCCTGCCCCAACACCACCAGGGGAACACCTGAGGCACTTTTCTATGCCACTTTTCTTCCCAAGACTCTTTCTCTCCTTTACTGTGCACTGGCTTCAGAAGCAAAACAAACATCTTTTCCTTCAAAAGTGTGCATGTTTACACAGGAGTAAGTATGCCCAGGATGGCAGCCTTGGATACAAGAGCTGCTTCAATTGCCCGGGATCATAAGGACTGCCCTCTCCTTTGGGGCCCAGGCTGTTGTCCCAGAAGACATTCCTAAAGTTTTGAATGATTTTAACGGTTGAAGGGAGGTAGCTATTACTCTATAGCATCGACAACCCCCCTGAATTTTATAACTGAAACAAGAACATCAGAGAAATTAGAAATGCGCATCTTGGTTTCTCAGTTTGGTGTAGTGGTTAAGTGTGCAGACTCTTATCTGGGAGAACCGGGTTTGATTCCCCACTCCTCCACTTGCAGCTGCTGGAATGGCCTTGGGTCAGCCAGAGCTCTCTTATCTGGGAGAACCGGGTTTGATTCCCCACTCCTCCACTTGCAGCTGCTGGAATGGCCTTGGGTCAGCCAGAGCTCTCTTATCTGGGAGAACCGGGTTTGATTCCCCACTCCTCCACTTGCAGCTGCTGGAATGGCCTTGGGTCAGCCAGAGTTCTCTTATCTGGGAGAACCGGGTTTGATTCCCCACTCCTCCACTTGCACCTGCTGGAATGGCCTTGGGTCGCCCATAGCTCTCTTATCTGGGAGAACCGGATTTGATTCCCTACTCCTCCACTTGCACCTGCTGGAATGGCCTTGGGTCAGCCATAGCTCTCTTATCTGGGAGAACCGGGTTTGATTCCCCACTCCTCCACTTGCAGCTGCTGGAATGGCCTTGGGTCAGCCATAGCTCTCTTATCTGGAAGAACCGGGTTGGATTCCCCACTCCTCCACTTGCAGCTGCTGGAATGGCCTTGGGTCAGCCAGAGCTCTCTTATCTGGGAGAACAGGGTTTGATTCCCCACTCCTCCACTTGCAGCTTCTGGAATGGCCTTGGGTCAGCCAGAGCTCTCTTATCTGGGAGAACCGGGTTTGATTCCCCACTCCTCCACTTGCACCTGCTGGAATGGCCTTGGGTCAGCCATAGGTCTCTTATCTGGGAGAACCGGGTTTGATTCCCCACTCCTCGCAGCTGCTGGAATGGCCTTGAGTCAGCCATAGCTCTGGCAGAAGTTGTCCTTGAAAGGGCAGCTGCTGTGAGAGCCTCTCAGCCCCACCCACCCACCTCATAGGGTGTCTGTTGTGGGGGAGGGAGATGAAGGAGATTCTGAGCCGCTCTGAGACTCTTGAGTGGAGGGCGGGATATACGGTAGATCCAATGTCGTCGTCTTTTTCTTCTTCTTGGTTTTAGGAATGTAAACTGTTTGAATGATTTTATTATGTATTTTGTTTTTTTAATGTTTATGTGGTTTAATTTGTTGTTGCTAGCCGGCCTGAGTTTCATTGAACTGCATTTCTATCCCACCATTCTGCCCAGGGCACACAGCGCTGGCACTTGCTAGATAGGCAGGAAGGTTCCAGCTATCCCTTCGAACGACTCAGCACAAACTTCTTTCTTGGCAGCGGTGCCCTCTCTTCGTAGGGATGCCAGCCTCCAGATGGGACCTGGGGATCCCCTGGAAATGCTACTCATCTTCAGACTAGAGAGCTCAGTCCCCTGGGCTGGAGGAAATGGGTGCTTTGGAGGGTGGACTCTACGGCACTGGGCCCCACTGAGGCCTCCGACCTCCCCAGACTCCACCCCCAAATCTCTAGGGGTTTCCCACCCTGGATCTGGCAACTCCTTCTTGCCCTGCTGCTGGTGGGACTTCATGCGGCTTCCTCGGTCAGGCTGCTGTGCTGACGGCTGCTGCTGTTCGTGGCAGTGCACTGCCTCTCGCTCTTATCAAACTGCTGGTCAGGTTGACCGGATCTTGGACTCTGCCAAAACCCCTGGTGCAAACAGGGTGGTCCCCCCAGGTTGGGAAAGTCCTGGAGATTTGAGGGTGGAGTCTGCGGAGGGCGGGACCTCAGTGGGGCACAAAAGTGCAGAATTGTTTCTTGTGGCCCCGGAAGGTAGGACCAGAACCAATGGGTTGTAATTATTTATTTATTTTATTTATTTGGTGACTTCTATCTCGCCCTTCCCACAAGTGGCTCAGGGCGGCTTACAACAACAATAAAACAGTAAAATCAGAGCAAGTTATTACCTCTAAAATCAGACAATTAAAACCTAAAAACCTTAAAATTAAACATTAAACTATACAGTATAAACACAAAAATCTGGTAGCTACATTATCTAATGAGGCATAGGCTAACCGGAAGAGGGTTGTCTTACAGGCCCTGCGAAACTGAGCAAGGTCCCGCAGGGCCCTCACCTCTTCCGGTAGCTGGTTCCACCACATAGGGGCCATTGTGGAAAAGGCCCTGTCTCTAGTTGCCTTGAGACGCACTTCCTTGGGCCCGGGGATGGTGAGCAGATTTTGAGTGCCAGACCTCAGTACTCTCTGGGGAACGTGTGGGGAGAGACGGTCCCTCAGGTAGGCGGGTCCCAGGCCATATAGGGCTTTAAAGGTAATATACCGGACTCGGTATGTTATTGGAAGCCAGTGCAGAGCCCGAAGGCCCGGCTGGATGTGCCCCCACCTTGGGAGGCCCAGTAACAGCCGGGCCGCGGCATTCTGCACTAGCTGCAATTTCCGGGTCCGGCACAGGGGCAGCCCCATGTAGAGGGCATTGCAGTAATCCAATTAAATCAAAAGAGTTTCCGGCTCAACATTAGGAAGAACTTCCTGACCGTTAGAGCAATTCCTCAGTGGAACAGGCTTCCTCCTCGGGAGGTGGTGGGCTCTCCTTCCTTGGAGGTTTTTCAGCAGAGGCTGGATGGCCACCTGACAGCGATGAAGATCCTATGAATTTATGGGGAGGTGTTTGTGAGTTTAGAGCGGCTCCTCAGTGGAACAGGCTTCCCCCTTGGGAGGTGGTGGGCTCTCCTTCCTTGGAGGTTTTTCAACAGAGGCTAGATGGCCATCTGACAGTGATGAAGATCCTGTGAATTTAGGGGGACGGATTTGTGAGTTTAGAGCGGTTCCTCAGTGGAACAGGCTTCCTCCTCGGGAGGTGGTGGGCTCTCCTCCCTTGGAGGTTTTTCAACAGAGGCTAGATGGCCATCTGACAGCAATGAAGATCCTGTGAATTTGCGGGGAGGGATTTGTAGGTTTCCTGCATTGTGCAGGGGGTTGGACTAGATAACCCTGGAGGTCCCTTCCAGCTCTATGATTCTATGTGCACTCTCCAATTCCCACATATTCTTTGTTCCCTTCTGCAGTTAGCTCAGAAGTACGATCCCCAGCGGGAGCATGAACTGCGGCAATGGATCGAGGATACGACAGGGAAGCGCATCGGAGAGAACTTCATGGAAAGCTTGAAAGACGGAGTCATCCTCTGCGAGTAAGGAAGGAGCTCAGTCCGGTCTGGAGTTCTGGCCCTGCTGATGGACCTCCTGATGGCCCCTGGGTTTTGGCCTCTGTGTGACACAGAGGGTTGGACTGGATAGGCCATTGGCTTGATCCAACATGGCTTCTCTTATGTTCTTCTTATGTTTGGGGCAGTGATGCTCTGTATTCTTGATGCTTGGAAGGGCAAGAGAGGAAGGGATTCTGGAGTTCTGGCCCCACTGGTGGACCTCCTGATAGCACCTGGGATTTGGCCACTGCGTGACACAGAGGGTTGGACTGGATGGGCTCTTATGTTTATGAATATGGTTGAATTGTATTTTTCCAATCACATAATTTATTTATCCAAAACATTTATTAGCTGCCTTTCCTTCTTACAGAACTCAAGGCAGCTCACAATATCACTCATAACAAAAGAAACAACAGTCACTGTCTCAAAGGGGAGCCATGTTGGTTTGCAGCGGGAAAAGCTAGATTTGTATCCATGGGCACCAAAGAGAGCAACAGAATTTCCAGGGCATGAGTTTTTGACAGTTGAAGTTCTGAAGGAAGCTCTTATGAAGGCATCGGACAAAGGGAGGTCTGACCATTAGATGCTTATACCCTGAGGATCTGTTCCTCTCTTGGCCTTGACTCTAAGAATAACGGAGTGCAACAGTGCTACAGGCCCTTTGACTATTTCTTAGAACACACCTAAAAAAAAGATTAACCAGTATAGAGCACATTGATATTTGAATCAGATGACTGAATTCTGAACTTAAATCAGCCTTAACTTTAGCATTCCATTTCCATTTGGCACCCCCCCCCAAAAAAAAAGAGTTAAAATTCTTGTTTCTATTAAAAAGGGTGCTTCTTTATGTTCAGCTCTTTTCTGTATCCCCTACAAACAGACCAGTCTTCCTGTTTTTGATATCTAACTTCTCTACCCTTTCACATTGTTAATGGCCAGTTCTTGCCTCCCTCCTTTCTCCTCTACACCCACTCACTGCATTTCATATGAATATTTCAAAAGAATATAACATTTCATAAGAACATAAGAGAAGCCATGTTGGATCAGGCTAGTGGCCCCTCCAGTCCAACACTCTGTGCCACAGAAGAACATAAGAGAAGCCCTGTTGGATCAGGCCAATGGCCCCTCCAGTCCAACACTCTGTGTCACATAAGAACATAAGAGAAGCCATGTTGAATCAGGCCAGTGGCCCCTCCAGTCCAACACTCTGTGTCACATAAGAACATAAGAGAAGCCCTGTTGGATCAGGCCAGTGGCCCCTCCAGTCCAACACTCTGTGTCACATAAGAACATAAGAGAAGCCCTGTTGGATCAGACCAATGGCCCCTCCAGTCCAACACTCTGTGTCACAGAAGTACATAAGAGAAGCCCTGTTGGATCAGGCCAATGGCCCCTCCAGTCCAACACTCTGTGTCACATAAGAACATAAGAGAAGCCCTGTTGGATCAGACCAATGGCCCCTCCAGTCCAACACTCCGTGTCACATAAGAACATAAGAGAAGCCATGTTGGATCAGGCCAGTGGCCCATCCAGTCCAACACTCTGTCACTTAAGAACATAAGAGAAGCCATGTTGGATCAGGCCAGTGGCCCATCTAGTCCAACACTCTGTACACACAGTGGCCAAAAAAACCCAGGTGCCATCAGGAGGTCCATCAGTAGGGCTATTTTGTCTTAACTAACATTTGTCTTTTTCCTGGTCTATTTTATGCACATCCAGCTTTTTCTCTATATCCTAGTTGTCAAGAGCACAACACCAGCTTTCAATAGCTGCCATGTGTTTTCACTTTGTTACACTCTGGAACTGCTCTGCACACAAAGATTGTTGCACACAGTGTCCCCCCCACCCCCCCAGGCAAGCAAAGGCGTGCGCATCACCACTTCTCTTAAACAGTTCACGTTTCTGATGCAAGCTGGGAATAAGCTGGGAAAGCTACAGCTCCTGTAGGAAGGCATGCCAAGTGAAACCACTTGCCTGTGCTGTGCAGAGCCCAAGATTATGGAAACAATCTTCCTCCCCTGTTTCTATTATTTCAGACTCATCAACAAACTCCAACCTGGATCTGTGCGGAAGGTGAATGAGTCCACTCAGAACTGGCATCAGGTAAAGACGCCTTCTCCCACTCAGCACCAGCAGGCGGCCTCTTTAAGCACTGTGGTCAGGATGGAAAGGGATGGATGGACTAGTTGCCAGCTTTGGGTTGGGAAATTCCTGCACATTTGGAGCACGGAGCCTGGAGAAATGGGAGTTTGGGGAAGAGGGGGACAGCAGCAGCCATTTCCTGCAGAGGAACTGACCTTTATTCTCTGGGGATCAACTATAATTCCAGGAGATCTCCAGGCACCACCTGGAGGGTTACTTAGCAAAACACGAAACTGCAGTGTACAGGCTGAGCAACCACAAAATAAACAACGCTGCATCTTACTTAAATTAGCGCGTTAAAATTGCTATTCACACGCTCAAGCATTCAACAATACAAAGTTACATTTCCAGAGCCATAATTCATGTCTAGAATGCAAAACAGAAGTCCATGTAGAAGTCTCTAGTCAGTTTCCACAACTCTGGTCAGCTTCCTTTGAGCTCCTGACTTTAGATAGGTGATGATGACAGGTCTCCTGTTTCAAGAGGCTCTCCTTCCTTCAAGTCATCATCATTATATTTGGAATCACTGCCCAAAATACGATTTCACAGAGGCATTGCAGGCAGTGTGAGAACCTCATGATGCGGGCACGTGTTTTCTACACAACAGTGTCTGCAGACAGCAGCATGAGGTTCCAGAGTGAGATGGAGGGAGGGATCATGGCTCAGTGGCAGAGCCTCTGCTTGGCATGCAGAAGGTCCCAGGCTCAATCTCCGGCATCTCCAGTTCAAAGGACCAGGCAGGAGGGGATGGGAAAGACCTTGAGCTGAGACCCTGACTAAGTGGCAGAGCCCCTGCTTGGCATGCAGAAGGTCCCAGGTTCAATCTCCGGCATCTCCTGCTAAAAGGACCAGGCAGGAAGGGATGGGAAAGTCCTTGGCCTGAGACCCTGACTAAGTGGCAGAGCCCCTGCTTGGCATGCAGAAGGTCCCAGGTTCAATCTCCGGCATCTCCTGCTAAAAGGACCAGGCAGGAAGGGATGGGAAAGACCTTGGCCTGAGACCCTGACTAAGTGGCAGAGCCCCTGCTTGGCATGCAGAAGGTCCCAGGTTCAATCTCCGGCATCTCCTGCTAAAAGGACCAGGCAGGAAGGGATGGGAAAGACCTTGGCCTGAGACCCTGACTAAGTGGCAGAGCCTCTGCTTGGCATGCAGAAGGTCCCAGGTTCAATCTCCGGCATCTCCTGCTAAAAGGACCAGGCAGGAGGGGATGGGAAAGACCTTGGCCTGAGACCCTGGCTCAGTGGCAGAGCCTCTGCCTGGCATGCAGAAGGTCCCAGTTTCAATCCCTGACATCTCCAGTTCGAAGGACCAGGCAGGAGGTGAAGGGAAAGAACTTGACCTGAGACCCTGGCTCAGTGGCAGAGCCTCTGCTTGGCATGCAGAAGGCCCCAGTTTCAATCCCTGACATCTCCAGTTCGAAGGACCAGGCAGGAGGTGAAGGGAAAGAACTTGACCTGAGACCCTGGCTCAGTGGCAGAGCCTCTGCTTGGCATGCAGAAGGTCCCAGGTTCAATCCCTGGCATTTCCAGTGAAAAGGACGAGGCAGGAGGTGATGGGAAATACCTTGACCAGAGACCCTGGCTCAGTGGCAGAGCTTCTGCTTGGCATGCAGAAGGTCCCAGGTTCAAGCCTGGCATCTCCTGCTAAAAGGACCAGGCAGGAGGGGATGGGAAAGACCTTGACCTGAGACCCTGGCTCAGTGGCAGAGCCTCTGCTTGGCATGCAGAAGGTCCCAGGTTCAATCCCCAGCATCTCCAGTTGAAAGGACCAGGCAGGAGGGGATGGGAAAGACCTTGACTTGAGACCCTGGCTCAGTGGCAGAGCCTCTGCTTGGCATGCAGAAGGTCCCAGGTTCAATCCCCAGAATCTCCAGGTAGAGGACCAGGCAGGAGGTGATAGGAAGAGCTTGACCTGAGACCCTGGCTCAGCGGCAGAGCTTCTGCTTGGCATGCAGAAGGTCCCATGTTCAACCTCCAGTTCAAAGGGCCAGGCAGGAGGTGATGTGAAAGACCTTTCTCTGCCTGAGACTCTGGAGAGCCGCTGCCAGTTATTATTTATTTATTTATTACTTTATATTTATATCCCGCCCTCTCCGCAAGCGGACTCAGGGCGGCTTACAATATCATAAAAACAATCAATTCCATAAAAACATATAAAACCATAATACATTTATAGGTTAAAAACTATTACGCTATCTCAGTCTAGTCTGGCGGTATTAGGTTCTGACTATGACCACCAGCTTCTGTAGGATGTCCGGTGGCAGCCCATTTTCAGTCAACCAGAAAAGCCTGCCTAAACAGTTCGGTCTTACAGGCCCTGCGGAACGCCGACAAATCCCGCAGGGCCCTTATAGCTTCTGGGAGGGTGTTCCAGAGTTCTGGTGCTGCCACCGAGAAGGCCCTAGATCTTGTTGCGGATAGCCTGGCTTCTTTTGGGCCAGGGGCGGACAGCAGATTTTTTGTCCCTGATCGCAGTGCTCTCTGGGGGATATATGGGGAAAGGCGGTCCCGTAGATAGGCAGGTCCCTGACCATAAAGGGCTTTAAGGTCTGAGTAGACCTGGATGGACCAGTAGTCTGGCTCGGTAGAAGGCAGCTTCACGTGTTGATGTGATGCTGTGCTGAGAGTGCTTTAAAAAAAAAGGTGTCCCTTTGTGAAAGCAGCTCACTGTCAAGGGAAGAAAGTCCTTCATTATGCAGAGGAAGCCGCAGGAAGGCAGGAGGAGGGACTGCTTAAAGAACCCTCCACTGAGAAATGCTCCCTCCCCATCCCCTCCTGGAGCAACAAATGGCCAGAGCCCCTGCTAAAAATAACCCTTTACTGGCCACACTCCTGCCAGGCGCGCGGCGGTTGGGCTGAGTCTCTGCCCAGGGCTCACGGGCTCTTCCTGCTTCACAGCTTGAGAACCTCGGCAACTTCATCAAGGCCATCACAAGATACGGGGTGAAGCCCCACGACATCTTTGAAGCCAACGACCTCTTTGAGAACACCAACCACACCCAAGTGCAGTCCACCCTGATCGCTCTCGCCAGCATGGTAAGAGACGCGGGAGCCTCCTCTGCTGCTCAAGCGGCACCAAGAACCCACTTGTATTGACTCCCTTTGTACCCTGCCTCTCTCCTCTTCCTCCATTTCTACCACAACCACCCGGTGAGGTAGGTGCGGCTGAGAGTGTGTGACTGGTCCAGGGTCACCCAGCCAGCTTCCAGGGGATTCGAACCTGGGTCTCCCAGATCTTAGTCTGACACTCTATCCCAAAATCTAGGGGTTAATTTCTGCTAGGGCTCAGTCCCAGATGCTGTTTTCATCATGATAAGGTCTGAGTTCTGTCCTTTGTGAAGTGCTGACGTCCTTCTGAACATATTTAGAGAACTTGTGCTGCACCCTCTTAAACGCTGGGACTAGTGAGCAGAGGTTCTGGGGCAGAAGACCCCTTTTGCATTAAAGGAGGTATTCTGAAAGGAAGAAAGGCCAGGTTCTCGGCCTCACAGCTAGGCTTGCCAAGTCCAGTTCAAGAAATATCTGAGGACTTTGGGGGTGGAGTCAGGAGACACTGGGGGTGGAGCCAGGAGCGAGTTTATGACAAGCATGATTGAACTCCCAGGGGAGTTCTGGCCATCACATTTAAAGGGACCGCACACCTTTTAAATGCCTTCCCTCCATTCAAAACAATGAAGGATAGGGGCAGCTTCTTTGAAGAAGATGATGATATTGGATTTATATCCCGCCCTCCACTCCGAAGTCTCAGAGCGGCTCACAATCTCCTTTCCCTTCCTCCCCCACAACAGACACCCCGTGAGGTGGGTGGAGCTGGAGAGGGCTCTCTCAGCAGCTGCCCTTTCAAGGACAACCTCTGCCAGAGCTATGGCTGACCCAAGGCCATTCCAGCAGGCGCAAGTGGAGGAGGAGTGGGGAATCAAGCCCGGTTCTCCCAGATAAGAGTCCGCACGCTTAACCACTACACCAAACCGGCTCATAGAATTGGATCCTCTGGTCCAATCCTTTTGAAACTTGGAGAGTGTTTTGGGGAGAGGCCCTGGATACTGTGCTGCAAATATGGTGCCTCTACCTTAAAAAACAGCCCTCCCCCCAGAGCCCCAGCTACCTGTGGATCAATTCTCCATTATACCCTATGGAAATCAGTCTCTGTAGGGAATAAAGGAGTGCCCAGCAGACATTTCTCCCCCCCCCCCCAGTTTCTGATGACCCTGAAGCGGGGGGAGGGCCTCCAAGCCAGGAGATCCCCTGTCCCCACCTGGGGATCGGTAACTGTACTCCCAGCACTTCCAGCTTGAGCACATAATCACAATGCAGGTTTGAGCAGGGAAATCCCTCCTTGTCTGCATGTGAAAGGCTCACCTTATGGCTCCATTTTATCCTCACAACAACCTCCTGAGGCAGGTTAGCTGAGAGTACATGACTTGCCCACAGTCACCTTGCAAGTGTCCACGACGGAGTGGGGGTCGCCCAGGTCCTCGTCTGGCACTGTGACCCCTCAGCCAGGCTGCCTCTCCAGGCGACACAGTGACCGATTCCCCACTCGCCTTCCTCCGCTCTCTCGCTCCTCTTCTGTTGGATTTCACATTATCTGCCATGGGGCTGCAACTAGCTTTGCCTTTTTCACACGGCAAACAGAAACTGGGTTTTAGAGGTTTGTGTTTGCTGCACAAAAAAGGCGAAGCTAGTTGCAGCCCCAGCGCAGATAATGTGAAATCAGACGGAAGCCCCACGGAGAAGAGGAGCGTGAGAGCGGCGGAAGGCGAGTGGGGAATCGGCCAGTGGCTCCTGCCCTTCCAGGGAGAGCTGCCATGCCTCCGGGACTGAGGGCCTCAGAAGCTCCCCTTTCCTTGAGAGCCACTTTGGTGTGGTAGCGAAGTGCGCGGACTCTTATCTGGGAGAACCGGGTTTGATTCCCCACTCCTCCACTTGCAGCTGCTGGAATGGCCTTGGGTCAGCCAGAGCTCTCTTATCTGGGAGAACCGGGTTTGATTCCCCACTCCTCCACTTGCAGCTGCTGGAATGGCCTTGGGTCAGCCAGAGCTCTTTTATCTGGGAGAACCGGGTTTGATTCCCCACTCCTCCACTTGCAGCTGCTGGAATGGCCTTGGGTCAGCCAGAGCTCTTTTATCTGGGAGAACCGGGTTTGATTCCCCACTCCTCCACTTGCAGCTGCTGGAATGGCCTTAGGTCAGCCAGAGCTCTTTTATCTGGGAGAACCGGGTTTGATTCCCCACTCCTCCACTTGCAGCTGCTGGAATGGCCTTGGGTCAGCCAGAGCTCTTTTATCTGGGAGAACCGGGTTTGATTCCCCACTCCTCCACTTGCAGCTGCTGGAATGGCCTTGCGTCAGCCAGAGCTCTCTTATCTGGGAGAACCGGGTTTGATTCCCCACTCCCCCACTTGCAGCTGCTGGAATGGCCTTGGGTCAGCCAGAGCTCTTTTATCTGGGAGAACCGGGTTTGATTCCCCACTCCTCCACTTGCAGCTGCTGGAATGGCCTTGGGTCAGCCAGAGCTCTTTTATCTGGGAGAACCGGGTTTGATTCCCCACTCCTCCACCTGCAGCTGCTGGAATGGCCTTGGGTCAGCCAGAGCTCTCTTATCTGGGAGAACCGGGTTTTATTCCCCACTCCTCCCCTTGCAGCTGCTGGAATGGCCTTGGGTCAGCCATAGCTCTGGTAAAGGTTGTCCTTGAAAGGGCAGCTGCTGTGAGAGCCCTCTCAGCCCCACCCACCTCACAGGGTGTCTGTTGTGGGGGAGAAGATATAGGAGATTGTGAGCTGCTCTGAGTCTTTGATCCAGAGAGAAGGGCGGGGTATAAATCTGCAGTCTTCTTCCCCCGCAGAGCAAAGGGCCAGGGTGGGGTGGAGGTGGTGGTGGGGGGGAGGACTTGAGCGCATCCCGAGTGACCCCTGCTTCCTCCCCGGGACAGGCCAAGACCAAAGGCAACAAGGTGAACATGGGGGTGAAATATGCAGAGAAGCAGCAGCGCAGATTCCAGCCGGAGAAGCTGAAAGAAGGACGGAACATCATTGGCCTGCAGGTTTGTGGCATCAGAGCCGCCTCCTCCCCCCAATCCAGGGCTGCGGGGGGCTCAAGACACGCTGCAGTGGGAGCTCACCCCCCTGAACACATGGGGGGAAGTGCAATGCAACAGAAGAGATTGGGGGGGGGGGAATGATGGCAGGGAGGGGAGGTTCCCCTCAGCCACCACGGTGGGTAGCCACTGACAGACTCACCCTCCATAAACCTGTCTAGAACAGGGCTGGCCCAACTTGCTTAACTTGAAAGCCAGAGAGAATAACTTCACACACATTGTGTGGCTCATGAAGCCCCTACTGCCCCGTTTGGCTGGCTTGGAGAAGGCATTTCTCTCTTAAAATGCCTTCTCCAAGCCAAACCAGCTTGGCAGCTTGGAGAATGCATTCAAAGTTAATGTTGCTTTCTTTCCGCCTCTCCTGCCCTCGCCATGTATTTGCCTTCCTTTCTTCCACATCTTCATCTATTTTTCTCCTTC